>NC_056745.1:611940689-611943189 GCF_019279795.1 Protopterus annectens
TTTAAATGTATTTAAAAGTAGATAAGGTACCCCTTTACAAAAATACTGCTCAAAGTAGTGCAGACTTGTATCTCTCAAGCCACAGGAAGGCTGCTGCTCAGTGCTGCAGGTCATAGTATAAGTAGTAGTAGTGGTGTGACAAGTTACTTGGGCTGGGCATGGATATTCATAAGGGAATGTGGAAGGGATTTGATGGACAGAGATTCTAGAAGTAAGCATGCAGGGCTCTGTGCATAAAGTTAACAGCAGTGATGTACATTAAGCTGGTGACTGAGTGCCAGAGCACAATGCACTCAAATCCCCATTAAACAGGGATAATCTCTGTTGCACCAAATTCCAGGAAGCTGAACAAGATGATACAGTGCCACTAGAATGGTAATCCTTGACCAGTCCTACAAATGTAGCCCCCAGTGAAAAAACGCTAGCTTTTCTTCTTTTTTTTTTTTTATTTTTATTTTTTGGGCTTTTTTATATCAATGTATCTATGCAATGGTTAGACATTGCTTTGTGTTTCCAACATTATTGGGAGGGTGGGAGGTTGGCGTAATGGTTAAGGTGCTTACCTTAGAAATTCAAGATGCAAAGTTTGATTCTGACATGGGATAATTGGCTAGGCTTAAAATGGCCCATAAGGGCAGTTAACCCAGTACTAACCTATGAACCTATTGCAATTTGTATAAAATATTATTTTGGTTGATATAATTGTGTAATTTATATCTGGTAATTTCTGGAGCTTTTCTCCTTGGGCCTGTGCTGAAAAAAGCATGACCTAGATGGACCATCCTAATAAACAAACACAAACAACTACATTTTTCATGACAGTGAACCTGTTGGCATCCCTTTAAGGAGTCTCCTTCTTTTTTTTTTTTTTTATTTGGTCATACTTCAGACTGCTTCTTCTATACATATAAGTAAATATGAGTAAAACTGTTGAAATATAGTTGGCGATTGCAGTTCCATGGGGAGGAAGTAATGCAAAAAAAATGGTGAGGCTCAGCTTGGAGTTCTAAGAGGTTTACTATTTTGAAGCTTTTAAGCTCAAAAATATTTGTAGTTTAGAGACAGAAAAATTTTGTGGGCTGGATTAGACTAGGGAAGTAGATACTATGGGAGGCTTTGTTATGACAAAATGCAGAATATCCAGGTTCCTGCTAGGTAAGTTGTCTGTGTGTTCCAGTGGGCTTGCATTTATTAGGCCAAGGAACCACTGGACAAGCTTACTGTGAGTGGTGTATATATTCTAATTAACATCTGAATAATTGAAATCCATTATCATAAAAGTATTTTGAAAACTTGAAATCCCTCATCATAAAAGTATTATGATTTATGAGAAATTTCAGTGAGCAAATACAAAATTTGTTCATAGTCATTAAGGATGTAGTGGGGAAGCTTATCTAAGCAGGCCATGAAGTGGAAACTTACCTTGTTTAAAGTGATTTGAACATCAGTAAGTTAGTTTGGGGACCACAGGGAATGTGTCAGGAGATAATAAAATGTCTGACAAACTCGCCGCAGAGCTGCTCATGGGTCGCAAAGTATAATATACGCTCATCCCTGGTGTAGAGAGACTGCTATATTTGCACAGAACCCATATCTCTGTTACTGTCAAAGTATGGATTTGTTCGAATTTCAGCAGAGCCTTAAGATGAGGCAAAAGCTGGACTTTGTCTACAAAAGGCACTATGGGAGCAGCAATGGCATTTGCCAGTAAGCAAAAGTTATGACTCAAAAGGTGCAGGCCATCTGCTCCAAAGCGAGTAGGCCTGTCAGTCATGTCAGCCCAAGCCGATGCATATTGGACTTTCCAAAACTGTCACCAGCAGCTAGTCCATTATGAGTCAGTTATCTTTTCTTTGAATCTGGGCACCATTTTAGGTGATGGAAGAATTTTACTCAGGACCAGTTTTGGACTCATTCACGGTGAGATCAGCCATGTCTCTCTCTGCAGTCCCTATGGATTAAAGACCTCAAATCATTCCCACAAATATGGGACACTAGCAGGCTGCAGTCATATTTGTCAGGTGTAAGGGATTTTAGAGCCTTTATGTTGTGGATCCTACCGCTGTAAAGACAGCGGACGGTCTTCCTATTCTGATCTAGCCTGATGACAGCAGCATCTGCATGCCGAACAATGGAGTCACCAATTACTAAGACAGTTCCATTTATGTATGTAAACTTAGTTGAAGTAGACAGCTTACGGTCTGTAACCTTACTCCCTGTAGTGTTAGTTTAAGTTATATGCAGGATGAGATAGTGCTGGGGCATTGGTATGAGGCTGATTATCCTAATTCTAGGAGGCTTAGGGAGTGATTTCCTGACAACCTCAACATATACAGGTAAGATGCGTGCTTGCTTGGGTGGTATGGAGTTGGGTGAAGCATATTACCTCTTTGTTTGGGTGAGAGGGTGATCTCCAGCTTGGTAAGTACTTACACCTCTTACAAATTTTATCCTAGTGATCTATTAGTAGGTGTGTTTTGTTATACATTAGACAGTAGCT
>NC_056745.1:611948189-611993189 GCF_019279795.1 Protopterus annectens
ACACGCCTTCGTGAGGAACAAATCAGAAGAGGGAAAGGGAAAGCATTAAAATGAACATTACTGAAACAACACGCCTTCGTGAGGAACAAATCAGAAGAGGGAAAGGGAAAGCATTAAAATGAACATTACTGAAACAACACGCCTTCATGAGGAACAGATCAGAAGAGGGAAAGAGAAAGCATTAAAACGAACATTACTGAACCAACACAGCTTCGTGAGGAACAAATCAGAAGAGGGAAAGGGAAAGCATTAAAACGAACATTACTGAACCAACACGCCTTCATGAGAAACAAATCAGAAGAGGGAAAGGGAAAGCATTAAAACGAACATTACTGAACCAACACGCCTTCGTGAGAAACAAATCAGAAGAGGGAAAGCATTAAAATGAACATTACTGAACCAACACGCCTTCGTGAGAAACAAATCAGAAGAGGGAAAGCATTAAAACGAACATTACTGAACCAACACGCCTTTGTGAGGAACAAATCAGAAGAGGGAAAGGGAAAGCATTAAAACAAACTTTACTGAACCAACACGCCTTCGTGAGGAACAAATCAGAAGAGGGAAAGGGAAAGCATTAAAACGAACATTACTGAACCAACACGCCTTTGTGAGGAACAAATCAGAAGAGGGAAAGGGAAAGCATTAAAACGAACATTACTGAACCAACACGCCTTCGTGAGGAACAAATCAGAAGAGGGAAAGGGAAAGCATTAAAATGAACATTACTGAACCAACACACCTTCATGAGGAACAAATCAGAAGAGGGAAAGGGAAAGCATTAAAACGAACATTACTGAACCAACACGCCTTCGTGAGGAACAAATCAGAAGAGGGAAAGGGAAAGCATTAAAACGAACATTACTGAACCAACATGCCTTCATGAGGAACAAATCAGAAGAGGGAAAGGGAAAGCATTAAAACGAACATTACTGAACCAACACGCCTTCGTGAGGAACAAATCAGAAGAGGGAAAGGGAAAGCATTAAAACGAACATTACTGAACCAACACGCCTTCGTGGGGAACAAATCAGAAGAGGGAAAGGGAAAGCATTAAAACGAACATTACTGAAACAACAAGCCTTCGTGGGGAACAAATCAGAAGAGGGAAAGGGAAAGCATTAAAACAAACATTACTGAAACAACACGACTTCATGAGGAACAAATCAGAAGAGGGAAAGGGAAAGCATTAAAACGAACATTACTGAACCAATACGCCTTCGTGAGGAACAAATCAGAAGAAGGAAATGGAAAGCATTAAAACGAACATTACTGAACCAGCAAGCCTTCGTGAGAAACAAATCAGAAGAGGGAAAGGGAAAGCATTAAAACGAACATTACTGAACCAACATGCCTTCGTGAGGAACAAATCAGAAGAGGGAAAGGGAAAGCATTAAAACGAACATTACTGAAACAACACGCCTTTGTGAGGAACAAATCAGAAGAGGGAAAAGGAAAGCATTAAAACGAACATTACTGAAACAACAAGCCTTCGTGAGGAACAAATCAGAAGAGGGAAAGGGAAAGCATTAAAACGAACATTACTGAAACAACATGCCTTCATGAGGAACAAATCAGAAGAGGGAAAGGGAAAGCATTAAAACGAACATTACTGAAACAACACGCCTTCGTGAGAAATAAATCAGAAGAGGGAAAGCATTAAAACGAACATTACTGAACCAACACGCCTTCGTGAGGAACAAATCAGAAGAGGGAAAGGGAAAGCATTAAAACGAACATTACTGAACCAACAAGCCTTCATGAGAAACAAATCAGAAGAGGGAAAGGGAAAGCATTAAAACGAACATTACTGAACCAACACGCCTTCGTGAGGAACAAATCAGAAGAGGGAAAGGGAAAGCATTAAAACGAACATTACTGAAACAACACGCCTTCATGAGGAACAAATCAGAAGAGGGAAAGGGAAAGCATTAAAATGAACATTACTGAACCAACACGCCTTCGTGAGGAACAAATCAGAAGAGGGAAAGGGAAAGCATTAAAACGAACATTACTGAACCAACACGCCTTCGTGAGGAACAAATCAGAAGAGGGAAAGGGAAAGCATTAAAATGAACATTACTGAAACAACACGCCTTCGTGAGGAACAAATCAGAAGAGGGAAAGGGAAAGCATTAAAACGAACATTACTGAACCAACACGCCTTTGTGAGAAACAAATCAGAAGAGGGAAAGCCAAAATGGTTTTCAAATGAAGTATAAAAAGCTGGAAAGAAAGCAAAAAAGGGTAAAGAAATTAGGAGGAGCAGTCAGATAAGCAAAGCCATAAAATGACGAAAAGGTGGTCAGTTGAGCCAGAGCACAGCTAAAACATTTTTAGATACATTATGGTGCTAAAAGACAGAGAGAAAGAAGTCAAATTAAATAAAACAGAAAAAGGGTGCAAAAGAATATAATGGAAAAGCAAGGCTGAGAAATAAATAAATAAATACTTCTCATAATTCACAAAGAAAGAGATGAGATGCATATAGTCCAGTCAGTAGATGAGTGCAACATGAAAGGTACAGTCTGAATACAACATGAAAGGTACAGCCCGAGTACAACATGAAAGGTACAGCCCAAGTACAACATGAAAGGTACAGCCCGAGTACAACATGAAAGGTACAGCCCGAGTACAACATGAAAGGTACAGCCCAAGAGTACAAAATGAAAGGTACAGCCCAAGTACAACATGAAAGGTACAGCCTGAGTACAACATGAAAGGTACAGTCCGAGTACAACATGAAAGGTACAGCCCTAGAGTACAACATGAAAGGTACAGCCCGAGTACAACATGAAAGGTACAGCCTAAGAGTACAACATGAAAGGTACAGCCCGAGTACAACATAAAAGGTACAGCCCGAGTACAACATGAAAGGTACAGCTGAAGAGTACAACATGAAAGGTACAGTCTGAGTACAACATAAAAGGTACAGCCCAAGAGTACAACATGAAAGGTACAGTCCGAGTACAACATGAAAGGTACAGCCCGAGTACAACATGAAAGGTACAGCCCAAGAGTACAACACGAAAGGTACAGCCCTAGTACAACATGAAAGGTACAGCCCGAGTACAACATAAAAGGTACAGCCCGAGTACAACATGATAGGTACAGCCCGAGTACAACATAAAAGGTACAGCCCAAGAGTACAACATGAAAGGTACAGCCCGAGTACAACATGAAAGGTACAGCCCAAGAGTACAACATGAAAGGTACAGCTCAAGTACAACATAAAAGGTACAGCCCAAGAGTACAACATGAAAGGTGCAACCCAATCCTATCACAGAACTGAGAAACTTTGCAGAACTCCAATAACTTCATATGTTTAAGTCCTAGGATCTGCCCTGGACTTCTTTATGAAAGAAGGGAAAGCCTGCTAATACCTGTTATCAAATCAGTGGAGAAGCATAAGATTTCTGCTGACTGGGTACCATTTAACTTTCCTCAGTAAAAGGCAGGAGTATGTCAGATAATGTTGACAATCTATCATTTTTTTTCATTTCAGCTAAAAGAAAGAATTTTAGAATATTCGCCAGCTAGTAAGGCACTAAATTTATACATAGTTTTTGCATGCAGTTAGAGCATCATGCCAGACAAATGTAACAGAGTACTTTAATATCATATCAAGGGATTTAGATCAAAACTGAGATAAGGGGATATGTCTCCTGTCAATTTAAAGTCTGACCTGATGATGCTTTCCTAAAACCAACAGACTGATTTCAAAATGATCCTTATGCATATTATGCAAAGAAGATTCATTTTATCCATCAGTTGCTTGTTGTTTTGACTGCCTGGTTTTAAAACTGTACAGTGGAAGACTGTGGAGCTATATTATTACACAATTTCAGCACTGTACCACTTTATGTGTTAGTAAAATGAAAGATGGAAATAGTCCTGGAGTTGTAGCATGAGTAAATCTCTAGCTAGTCAAAAATGGCACAGAATAGCATAAAAGTCCTTGCAAATGAATGGACAGGAATAACTGGGATGCCTTAGTGTGGGAGTGTCAGTGAGGGATGCATTTCTTTTCAATGACTTTATATGCGATGTTGCACAAGATTTGGAATCAGACGAATGGAAGATAAATTTGGCATAACATGGGTCAATACTGGGACAGTCCTTACTTATTGCTTATTAACTGACATTGTGCAAAGTCATGAAAGAATCCTTATCTGCTTGCTGATGACTAGGTTATGCAATAGGGATAACTCACAAAAAGATGCAAAAAGGATAGGAACTTGACAAGATAAGAGGAGAAAGCTCTTCAGAGTTAATAACTCAGTAGTGCAGGTTGCTTTGCAAGCACAGGTGCAGAGCATTGGTAGCGTCATTGAGAAATATAGCCCTGAAGGAGGAAAACAACCACATCAAAAGAATATATGGATGTAATGCTGCCTGACATGAAAGCAGTAGTACAAAGGGGGAATGTAGAAATCAGACATCTGATACAGAGCTACTGAAAACAAAAATACAAGGTCTGAAAAAATGAGATATGACTACCAGCCAGACTTTTTAAGAGACGTACTAGTATGTGTTTCTCTTTTCTTTTTTTTTCACATTAAAGCTCAATGAACTACTTAGAAATTAAGGAGCTTCATATACTGTGACAACTGTTTTTACTGGTTACACATTTTCAACAGTTGTTAATACATTTTCATGCTGATCACACCAGAGCTTGAGGACAATCTGCACGATAGAGTTTCATGCCTCCCATAAGAAGATATAATTCTGTTATCTCTCACATGCTGAAATCACCCCACATATTGTCTTTGACATGGGCCCTATTCAAATGCAGAAGGAAAAGAAAAGAAGGCAGTACAGAGTTTACTTCTGTTTTTTTTAAGACAGTCTTTGATTGTTCAGATTTGAAGAAAACCCCTATTTACAGCAGCTTCTGAGTATATAGTAAATTTTGGCTGTTACTCCCTTAAGATAAAAATTAGAACTCTTTTTGCTGGATTTATAAAGGTTACCACAAAGTGAACACTATGTGTACACTTTCTGAATTCAAGAACAGATCTATCACAATGCTTGGGCTATCTATTCTCTCAGAAAGGTTACAGTAAGTGTAAAGGTAGTGTACACTTTCTGGAATCTAGCCTCTGTTGCTATTTCTTCTTTACATGTTGGCCGGTTTCCATTTCAAAATGGTTGTCCTTCAGAGGCTGAGTGCAATTTTTTTAGTATAAATGCTCTATAAAAGGGCAGAACATACAGCTTTTTTGAAGTGTAGAATAATGAAGTCTCATCTATGAACCACATGACCTAGGTTCAACTAACAACCAAGGAACTAGTCTAAACAGTTTGAAAGAGAGGAGAATGATGGAATAGACCCTGATCACTTTCCTCAATGGGTCGGTTGTGGATAGTGTGTTCTGGGATTTACACTTGCCAATGCAGGCCAGAGATGAATGGGGATGTTTCCCGTCAAAGTTTTGCTGTGGTGTAGCATTGCTCATTGAAGCAGATAACCACCACTCACATCACTCACTTTGCACATGTGTACACCATACACATGCATCCAACATGCATGTGTATATACACACACACACACACACACACACACACACACACACACACACACACACACACACACACACACACACACACACACACACACACGCTTGCATACTCACAACAGCCACACACAAACACCTGCACAAATACTCACAGCAGTCTCTCTCTCTCTCTCACACACACACACACACACACACACACACACACACACACACACACACACACACACACACACACACACACACACACACACAAACACCAGAACCTTGCATAGAGGAATGGTAGTGCTTTAGGGAAAAAAACATTTGTGATAGTTGCATGGATGACAATATTGTCACTGGCCTGCTCTTGTCCCATTAAGGAATTAATGGATGATAGCAGCTGTGATGCTGACTTTATGGGTAACAGATACATGGATGAAAATATAAGTGGAAAAATGTGAATACTACATGCAACCCTCTGGCCTGGCTTTCCAGACGTGTATAATAATCCCTAAAAAAAGCACTACAGTTCCATGATCTTAGTTCTCACTGAATATACAATACTAACAGGGAAAGGACAGCTTATGACTGGACACAGTACAGTACAGGGAAGAAATCCATTCTGAATAGTCCAATGTGGATCTGATATTTCAGTGTTGTACCTGTTATGGATGCATGACATTATTATTATTATTAAATGATAACCCCTTAGGTACAAGTAACAGCCATCCAAATTAAAAAAAAAAAATCACTCAGACAGTGTTCATATTCCCTGTTCCTTCTAATGATCCTATAGTAACAATAACTTCAATGTGTAGAAATAACATTTTTCATTAAGAACCGGGGCAGGAATTTGCCTCTGGATCACAAGGCCTCTGTATAAATGGGCTTATTTACTTGGAATACTAACAAACATCTGAGCGTGCCAGTTGTTTTGGCACCTTCTGCATTTCCACCACACAGCATCTAGTAGACTTGTGTCATGCACTCACCATAACAGTAGATCACGGAAGAAACGTCAGAGTAGAAGTAAATCAGAACATCTTTGTTTATTCACCAGAAATGCTGCATTCATCATCTGCATTTTTTACATGCCTTTTCATCCCTAATAAAGGCCAGGTTTGGTTTCACACTGGCATTGGTACTGATATGTGGTGGTGGTATCAGGTATCATGTACATGTACCAATATCAGTTCTTACTACTGCTTTGAAACCATCACTCCCTGAACTATATTTTTCTTTCACAAATGCAATACACAGTCATTATATTTAATCATAATTACTTCTCCAATATTTCATTGAATTCCTCATAAAAAATTGAATTATTAACATTGATTTTGAAAATATTATCTGGATTTTACTTCATTTGTTTACATACTAAACTCTTCGCATATAGGGTCTTTGGCATGGGCACTTGTTCTAATGCAGAAGTAACAAGTGTTCTTGTGGCAATAGGTATCAATGCATTCAGGCCAATAAAGCCAAACCCCACTAGCTGTAGCCATAATGGATGTCTGATTTTTTTATAAGTTGAGCATTTCCAGAGAATGACCAAGCTCTACACACACTAATGCTGTACTGACAAACACATGAAAAGGCAAATCATGTAAAATTTATAGTGAATGGCATTTGGCATTACTGGCCTAAATGTATCAATAAAGGCAGAAAATGGTAAAGTCTGTTGGCATTCGGAAGCCATGGTGTTAAATCACTTGTATATCCTTAAGGATAATCTACATATACCTCATGGATTTCCATCAATGGAGGAGACACTGAACTGCTCTGCCACACTTCTTCTTCTTCTTTCAGCTTTTCCCGGTTAGGGGTTGCCACAGTGGATCATCTGTCCGCTCATGATTGGCAGAGGAGTTTTACAGTGTTGAGTTGCCAGCCCGGCACCCAACCTTCCACAGAAGGCACACACATCCACACACTCACACCTAGGGCCAATTTAGAGTGTCCAATCCACTTACTGCATGTCCTTGGGATGAAACCGGAGCACCCGGAGAAAACCCAAGCAACCACAGGGAGGACATGCAGACTCTGCACAGAAGGCACCCCAGCCGAGAATCAAACCAGAGAACCTCTTGCCGTGAGGTGGCAACGCTAACCGCTGCACCACTGTGGCCGCACCACTAACTGTCCCAAAATTATAAGCTATACTGAATGCAGACCATGGTGCTACTGCCTCCCCTGTTGATATATTTCTTATAATTTGGGGATGCTCACTTACTCTTTCTGCTACCACAATTAATTTAAGTATAGAAAAACTGTTTAAAAATGTTTGACATTGCTCCAGCTCTTGCCTCATGTGAAAAAAACAAAGAAATAATTTATGAAATACATATATGAAATCATATATAATGACTTTAACATGGGAAACAGTATTTCAAAATTTTTGAAAATAGTGATAAACTATAAAACAACACCCAAAACCTCATATTGGAAATATATAACAAAAGTATACTCAATACAGTTAACTGAAGATATTAAAACAAATATCTTATTATCGATAAAATATACATCCTTTACACAATACTGGAAAGTTTTTAATTGGAAATGCTTGCACAGAACATTTTTAACCCCAGACAGAATCAGTAAAATTAGTTCTTCCATAAAAGGAATATGTTGGAGATGTGAGCAAGTACGCAATGCAGACTGGCATCACATTTTCTTTGATTGTGTTAAAATTAAGCCATTTTGGAATGGTATTAATAACTTTCTACAAGCTTTATTTAATGAATCATTTTATTTTAACTAAAACTCTTGTATTATTAAATGTGAATGAAGGTCCTCATTTGAATAGGTCAAACATGTATCTAGTATGATCTATACCTGCAATTTCAAGGAAGTATATAACAAGAAGATGGAATACAAACACAATACCAACTTTGGAAGACTTCTACAGCCTACTGAAGACCACAGCATTACTGGAAATTAAAATTAAAGAACTAAGAATTTATCCAAAGCCATTTATCAACAACCCTTGGTGAAAAGTCTTATCATTGATTGATACTATGCAATAACTGATCAGACATTCTGATAATGGATTTGACATACTTATAAAGTAACTGTGTAGATTAAGATATGTTATAGTGTCAGGCTAATGATGTTATGTATAAATACTATGGAATTCATTCAAATGTATTTGAAAAATAAAAAAAAAAAATTGAGAAAAAAAAACACAGAAATAAGAAAAAAATGTTGGCTTCAGCCCCAGTGTATTACATCAGAAAGACACTTTTATTGGTCCACCACTGCAGTAATAGTAAAACCAACAAATACTAATTTTAACGTACAAACACAGACTTCAAATGGAAGAGTGAGCTTCCACTGGATCTACGTGAATGCCAAGAAAAGTGTAATCCTAAGGAAAGATACCTGTCAGTCATTGATATGTTATACTCTCCTAGCAAAGAGATTCATCAGCCTCTTTACTTCTTTGTAATTTTACTTTACCAATAGACCACTATTTTGTTTATTTCATATTTTCCTTTAAATCATTAAGACTATCTACTGGCATTTCATTACAATGCACCATGGTAATGTAAGTGAAAATTAAGTCTCACTGCGAGGCCATATTTCATAATACAGCAAGGTATGAAGGACATACTGCAGCTATTTCTGCAGGACAGGAGGAATGTTCTATAAAGTACCACTATAGGCAGAAATGGGAAAAAAGCATATATTTGTTTTATATTATCATGAAGATTTCCTTAACCCAAACCTATCAGCAGTACACAATTATTTATTGCTAATTTAAAAAGAATTCTAACCCTGAATGCCTCATGACAACAGACAATTTGGTATCATCTTGTATTCTTGGAAAGCTACAACCTGCCCATAATGCACTATGAGAGCACAACTGATGAGGTTAACTTACTTTAAATTCTCCTATCACACCGCATTCCTATTCATTTAGAATGGAGATAGTGAGGAAATACTGGTATGTTTGAGATTACTTACAGGTTCATAGGTGGTTTGTAGGCTAATGGTCCTAGGGTCTTTACAAATCCTAGCCATGTTATATCTTGTTCCCTAATTGACCTCGGTTAGATGGTCATTTGCAGATCAAGTCTATGATCAGCACCAACTGCCCCTGTCCATGAGGGACATAGGTGCCACCCCGGGGTAAATTTAGAGTCTCCCATCCAATTGTACAGGTTGCTGTTGAATAGGGGCATTGAGAAGATTTGCTGCAGTAACTTGAGAGTTTATTCCAGAGGAGCGGCAATCTCTAGGAGATATTTCTGTCTCTCCAGCGCATTCTGTTAATGTCACAGGCTAGGGTGAGATCCCTGGAGTGAGTGACTCTTCTCCCATTTGATTTGCAAATGTGCAGCATTTCCATTAGGGCAGGGTCAGAGACTACTCTGTAGGCCAGGCACAAGTTGCCTCTCAGCAGCCTGTAGGATACAGAGTACAGTGACAAGACTTTCAGTCTTTCCGTGTAGGTCATGTTTTGGAGACTCTGAATTTTCTTGGTGAGAAACCTCTGTGGTCTCTCTAGCTGCTGCAGGTGTCTGGTGAGGTACATGCAAAAGGGAGCGATGTACTCTATTAGTGGTCTGATGGGGGTTGAGTTCAGAGGAATTATAACATTATTAGCTTTGGATGCAATGTCCTTCCTTATGAGATGCACAACACAGAAGGCTTTCCTTACCACTGTGGACACATGGTGATTGAAGTTTAGATTGCTATCAGTCTTTGTTCCCATTTCTGACATCACTGGGTTTGAACTTAGGGGGTGCTGTCAATACTGTAATTTGCAGTGACTTCCTCTTTGCCAAAGGGGATAATAATGCAATTTTTTGCATTTAGTTTTAGTCTGTGGCTTTTGCACCAATCATTTGTCTGTGCTAGCCCCTTTTGTAATATGTTAACATTGTTTGGGGACTCAATGATTGCACCCAGTTTACAAGCATTTGCAAACTTGGTAAGCCATAGGCCATCTACTTTCACCGGGACTTCTGAGAAATAGATTCCAAACAGTAGAGGGCCCAGCACAGATCCTTGTGGTACACCACTGGTAACTGGTCTACTAGTAGGAGTGGAATCCCCAACTCTGACAGTATGCATTCTGTCAGTGAGCCAGTTGGATATCCATTTAGTGATATATGGTTTAATCCCCAGTTGGGAGAGTTTTTCAATAATACCTGAGTTGGGGATTGTGTCAACAGTCTTAGCTAAGTCAAGATAGGCAGTATGTACTGTTTTGCCTTCATCCAGGGCTTTGTTGACATTCTCGAAGAAGTCCACCAGGTTCAATAAGCATGATCTACCTTTAATAAAGACAAATAGGGTCAGGTCAAGAGTTTGAACATTGCCTTTGCCCGGGTCTAGATTAGAACACCGAACATTCAAATTTTCGAGTGTTCTAATATCGACCCATTTTCAGCAAATGCTGAAAATATCGAAGAAACAGAAAACCAAATTTTTTCCTAGGGAAAGAATTTGGTTGTCCGTTTCTGTTGCTTCGGTATTTTCAACACTGTGGTGGAAAGTTACAGGTCGGGTTCAGGAAGTGTGCGATTGTGTGGACGTGAGGGTTAGAGTGGGATAGGTGAGTTAGGGTTAGGGTGCAGGTCAGGTAAGTGTGCGACTGTGTGGACGTGAGGGTTAGGGCGAGGTAGGTGAGTTAGAGTTAGGGCGCGGTTGAGGTGACTGTGCGATAGTGACGGACCTTAGGGTTAGGGTTTGGGTTAAGGTAAGTGGATAGTTAGTGGTGTATGTATAGTTTAGTGTAGGGTTAGATGTAAGAGTTTAGATGTATGTGTGTGGATTGCTGTTTGTTTGGTGTGCTTGTGTTCTGTGTATGTGTTTTGGAACAGTGAATTTTTTCCCTAGGAAACAATTAGCTGTTCTGTATGTTCGATGTTTTAAATTTTCGATTTATAGGGTACGATATTAGAACACTTAAAATTTTGAATGTTTGGTGTTCTAATATAGACCCCCTTTACCCTTGTTGATAAGGTCCATGACAATTCTTTCCATGGCCTTGCAGATAATGCTGGTTATGCTTACAGGTCTGTAGTTCCCAGGGTCGGTTGATGGACTCCCCTTTATGCAAGGGGATTACTTTTGCTGTTCTCCACTCTGTTGGAACAAATCCAGCGCTCAGGCTGAGGTTAAAGAGAGTGACAATTGGTTCCACTAGGTCTTCTTTTAGATTGTTTAGTAAGCAGTCTGGGATGTTATCTAGTCTCATACAGGCTGTTTTTGGCCTTGGAGAGTGCAGATATGACCTGCCCTTTGGAGATACTAGGTAGAGGACTGGTCTCAGGTATGGTTAAGCTATCGCTGGTGGAGACAGGGGGGTGAAATTTGCACCAAATCTATCAGCTGGCAGGTTGGAATTTCCTCAGGTTCGGTATGAGAGGTACCATCCATTATAAGTTTGGCACGTAGTAGGGTATTCCCTTTTAGACTTCAGTCATAGTGAAAGAATGCCTTAGCTAGGGATGCTAATTTAACTTCATAACTAGCTTTAAAGGATTTGCTGGTTCAAGCTGTATAGGGTATTCTTCTGCTGAGTAAATTCCTGCTTGTTCTTAGACATCATAGATTCATAGGTTCATAGGTGGTACTAGGCTATCGGCCCTAAGGCCCATACAAGCCTAGCCAAAAAATGTACCCTGGCTTTCGCCACCCAAGAAAATTATTTTCCTATGCCCCTGTCGAGCAGAGCCACAGAAATGATCCCCGGGGTGAATTTCCCATTCTCATCCAATCATCAAGATTTTTCTTGAAGAGTGCTAATGAGGAGCTCTGTTTGACATAGATAGGTAGTCTGTTCCAGAGTATGGGAAGTCTCTGGGACAGGAATCTATCCCTCCAGCATGTTCTGTTTATTGTGGTGACAAGGTTAAGGTCCCTAGAGCGTGTAGCTCAGAGGGATTGGGATTTCTTTAATTGGAGCATGTCCAACAGCTCTGGGTTTGACATAGCTTTGTATGTTAGGCAGAGATCGCCCCTGAGTAGGCAATATGCGATGGAGTAAAGCTGTAGTTTTTTGAGACGGTCTGCATAGGGCATCTGTTTGAGGCCAGTAATCCTCTTTGTGAGGTATTTCTGTGGTCTTTCCAGTTGTTGTAGATGTCTTGTGAGGTACATACCAAAAGGGGCGTTGTACTCTATAATGGGTCTAATGAGTGATGAGTATAGGGGAACAATGACCTATTTTTTTCTGGATGAGAATCCTTTTGTGATGAGATGAGCCACGTAGAAGGATTTCCTGACCACTGTGGCGATGTGATTATCAAAGGAGAGACTACTGCCACCTGTGTCCCAAGGTCTCTTATCACACTTTCAGTGTTAAGTAGACTACCACTTATGTGGTAGTTCATGGGTACAGAGTTTTTACCAAAGGGGATGACAATACACTTTTTGGCATTGAGCTTGAGGCCATGGCTTTGACACCAGGCATCTGTCTCAGTGAAGCCCGTTTTTAGTATGTCCACATTGTTAGGAGTTTCAATTATGGCTCCTAGTTTGCAGTTATCTGCAAACTTTGTTAGCCAAAGACCTTCTGTGTTAGTCCGTACTTCAGAGAAGTAGATACCAAACAGGAGAGGACCCAGGACTGAACCCTGTGGTACTCAACTTGTCACTGGTCTGAAGTCGGATTTGGAGTCAGCTACTTTCATAGTGTGGGTTCTGTCCATGAGCCATTTGGCAACCCATGTTGTGACATAGGGAATTATACCTAGTTTATCTATAATTCCAGAGTGGGGGATGGTGTCGAAAGCCATGGCGAGATCTAGATAAGCTGTATGAATCTCCTTACCCTCATCTATGGCTTTGGTGACTGCTTCAAATAAGTCAATCAGGTTTAGGAGACATGATCTGCATTTTACAAACCCGAACTGGGTAGGGTCCAGAGTTTGGAGATTACCAATGTCTTTGTTTATGAGTTCCATGATGATACATTCCATGGCCTTGCAGACCAGGCTCCTCAGGCTAATGGGGTGGTAGTTCCCAGGGTCCTTTGTGGCTCCCCCTTTGTGGAGTGGGATAACTGTCATGGTGCACCATTCAGTGGGCACAAAGCCTGAGGTGAGGCTATGATTGAACAAGGTACTTAGATAGGGTGCCAGTTTATTCTGTAGTTCATGTAGAACGCAGCCTAGGATATTGTCAGGTCCCATGGATGCTGTGTTCTTGGCTTTGAAGAGTGTGGTTTTTACCTGTGCAGCCGTGATTACAGGAACTTTGCATTCTTCCAGTATAGAGATGGGCCCTCTAGGGGGTGAGAGGGGGGTAACGTTAGCACTGAACCTATCTGCCAGGATGTTGGCAATATCAGTTGGTTCTGTATATTTAGTGCCATTGTGCTGCAACTCAGAGCAGATCTGAGTGTTGCCATTGAGATTCTTGACATAGCTATAGAATGCTTTGTGGTTGTCTTTAGAGTCAGTGGCAATTTTGTTTTCATAACTAGCTTTGGAGGACTTTATTAGGGATCTCAGCTTCTTACTGAGGTTGACCAGGGAGTTCCTCCAGTTACGGGATTTTACTCTTTTTTTGCAACAGTTTCTTTCTTCTGTTGTAGAATTTGTTTATGGCAGAGGACCACCAGACTGGCTTCCTTTTTTGGTTTGCCTGACATCTTCCATGATTAAGAGTACTGTTGCACTTTGGTGAGTTCTGTTAGCTGTCTCCATGTTCTTTATCACACTTGGCTGCAGTGGTCAGTAGTAGAATATCAAGGTGCTAAACATGAGTCATCAATGGGGTTTGATATTTTGGTAGCGTTGTCGTCTCATAGTAAGACGCTGTCCAGTTCGATCCTCAGCTAGAGCATCTTCTGCGTGGAGACATGCGTGAATGGGTGTACCTTCGTTGAAGGTTGTGCATCAGGCCTGGCAAGCCGGTACGTAAAAATCAACTGCCAATCATTAGCGGACCGGAGTTCCACTGTGGCAATCCCTAACCGGGAAAAGCCGAAAGACACAAACAAAAGCTTAAGAGAAAAACACTGCATTCATAATGTTTAAGAACTCAAGAGTGCACAGAATTACAGAAATATTCTTTATGTAATTATCCAGTCTCTGCAAAGATTTTCATTTTTTTTGCTTCCTATCACTTTTTCTGCTATGTAGTTTCAAAACTGCTATGATTTGCTGTCCTGTAACTGTGGTGCAGACTTCCCATCATCTGTAAAACACATGCCCCTGTAGTGCGTCATAATTTACACTCCCGATTTTAGGCACAGGCAGCCCCAGTAAGTCACTATTTAAGAATGCCCTATCTGTAGTTTAATGAACACATAATCCTGGGCCCTTCCTTCCATCCTTGTAGCTAAGATGTTTCATAATGTATACTGTACTTTCTACTCTTTATTATTGGAACTACATTCAATGTAGTATTTTAGCATACTGAGTTATAACCTAGAGCTGCATACGGCTTCTTTTTCATTCTCTTATTTATTGTATTTCCTGCACATACTGGAAAGTATTACAAGGTCCTCTAATTGAAAAATTTGCATGGAAAAAGAACTGCAATGCCTTTTGTTCTAAAGGAAAATTTTGCAGGATTCAGAACTTTGAGATGGACTGGATTTTTCCACATTTCTGTTATATATTGTCGAATTACTCCAAGTTCTTACTGTTGTTCATTTCAAACCTACTGTAAAGCTCAGTGAATTGACCTTCTAAGTTGTGCAAGCTGTATCTGTGCATGATTTCAGCTAGCTGCAGGTTATTAAAATGGAAACTTTACAGATGAACACCTGTATGCACAAACAAGTCCTTGCACTTATCCAAACTCTGATGTATGCTCTGCAAATAATACCAATCCTAGAAGACAAAAGTATTTCTTTTGTAGCTATGTTGTCCTTAAGGGAAAAACCTTTCATTTTTTGAACACTTAAAGCAATAACATACTGCATCCTATTTCACCTAAGTTCTTATTTATTTATTTTTATTATGTTAAAAAAATATAAAGCTATCACTAAGCCACATTTGATTTCTTGGATTACAGTTCAGTTGTTAATAAGGCAAAACATTTACTTTATGGTGCTGCAGTAGCGTTGTCGCCTCACAGTAAGACGCTGTCCAGTTCAATTCTCAGCTAGAGCGTCTTCTGCATGTAGACATGCGTGAATGGGCGTACCTTCGTTGAAGGTTGTGCGTCAGGCCTGGCAAGCCGATACGTAAAAATCAACTGCCAATCATTAGCGGACCGGAGTTCCGCTGTGGCGACCCCTAACCGGGAAAAGCCGAAAGACACAAATTAGCCAACACCACTGTGGTAAAGAAACAGACCTCTTTATCAACATTATCTGGTTCCTTGTTCATATCTAGGTACCATGTGCCAAACAGTTTATTTATCAATGGCGAGTTGACCATTGCAGACACATTTCATGAAGAATCATGGCAAAAATGTAAGATTTATGGAGTGCAGTACAGTCTAACAGTCAGTGATGCATGTTAGTAAACCAAGCATACCAGTCATATAACTTGATTAAATAGGCTGTTGAAAGCAATAATGCCCAACAGGTTCCTGGCTTTGTGATACAGAGGAATAAAGCCCTTGCTAAACCCAAGAAGACCCAAGATAAAATTGTAAGGTATGGTGGGGTGGGGGGTGTGCACTAACAAGTGTGCCATCCTTCAAATGAGATGTTAAACCAAAGTCCTATTTGCTTAAGTTGGTGGTAACTCAGGTGGATGTAAAAGATCCTACAGTACCTTTCAAAAAGTTAGGAGAAGTTCCTTGATGACCTGGCCAAATTTTCCCTCGTATTAGAAATACCACCACTGGTTTCCCCTGAGAATAGGCCACAAGCCTAGTGGATCTAATCCAATCAGCAAATAAAAAAAAATGTGTTAAATGACAATTTATTTTTCAGGAACCAGAGACCTGCATAATAATTTTAGTAAGGGCTAAATCATAACTCATTTAAATACCAGCTATAAGCTCTTCTAAATTATACAATTAATAATTTCATATCACTTGAAAACGGTGAATATTTTAGTAACAGTGTTTAGGTTATCTTGGAATTACTACTTAACTTCAGTAAATATCCACCCTCAGTTATTTCTTTTCAACATCAGTATCTAAAGAACTAAAAACAGCTATGTCAAACTTGGGAAGGGTCACAATTAATTGTCATTTCCTTAAGTACACAAACAGCCCAAAGTGACACATAGGTTTACTGCCTTTTTTTAAAGGAATGACTTACAGCTGGGCCAGAGCATTTCCACATAAAATGACACCAAGCTGTTAAAGAATTAAACAGGAAGGGAGTTCTGTTTACTTTACAGGGCATTAGTTGTAAACAGTTTGTTCATAAACTATAACCAGAATGCTTGCCATAAATTAGCACACAGGGCAGCCTGCCTAACATTCCAGTATATTTTACGTCTGATAGTAATTCTACTTAATTGTACAGCTCTGACTGGCATGCTAGCTTTGTAGCTTTTTAAAATTAACGATTCATCAACATTTCAAGCATAACTATTGTCATTTTATTTTCAAGTTGTTTTAGTCATTAACTTAAAAGATACAAGTCTTAACATCTATAAAAATTCCTCTTCAGGTGAAAAAGTCACCATATCTAAATTAGATAAATAGGTAAGACTAACAGTCATTTTCTTTTACAAATATCTATGCTGTACATACTTTTTATACTCGACTACACAACTTGAAAAGTTTTCTACAGAAAGAACCAGAAATATAAAAAAGCAAATTTGTAGTTACTAACATGTTTTTTATCTTTCAGTTTTCTGAAGAATATTTCCAATGCAAACACCACATTACCTTCATTTTATATTTACAGCAAATACTTTTAATCTATATTTTCTTTCTTGCTAGGCTACCACCAAACATCTGTTGTTGCCTGATAACATCAGGATTATATATGCTTGTATAAATATGTCTCCTCTACATTTCATTGAGATGAAATTCCTTGAGTTTCAGTTACCCGCAGGAAAAAACATTGAGGCAGAACATCAAACAATGTTCTCATAGATTCATAGACTGTTACTAGGCTAATGCCCTGGGGGGCTGCCTTTCTAAGCCCGGCCAAATTTTCCTGAAAGAATAATGATGCCCTGCATCCAAATAGGACATCAAGGGCCAGACATTTATAAGCTAGAAATGGGTGCCAGGCCCGGGGTAAATTTCCTATTCCCCATCCACTGGTCTAGGTTGCTCTTAAACTGGGTAATAGATGAACTCAGCTTCACATGGATGGGAAGCCTGTTCCATACGAGAGGCAGTCTCTGAGGCACATATCTGTCTCTCCAGCATGTTTTGTTTAAGTCACAGATAAAATTCAGGTCCTTAGATATTGTATTTCTGGTACTGTTTGACTTACGCATATGCAGAAGATTCCTAAGTGTGAGGTTTGCGGATGCCTTGTAAGCCAGCCACCCCCAGCAATTTATAGAGTACTGAGTAGAGAGAAAGAGCTTTCAGGTGCTCTGCATAAGGCAGGTTTGTTATGCTTTGTATTCTTTTTGTAAGAAACCTCTGAGGTTGCTCTCATTTCTGCATATGCCTGGTAAGGTACATACCCAAGGGAGCATTGCACTCTGTGGTTGGTCTGATGAAGGCAGAGTAGAGTGGGATAACGCCATGCCCTTACTCATCAGCTGAACAACATAAAAGGATTTCCTCACCACTATGGCCACATGGTGGTCGAAGGTAAGGCTAGTGTCTATGTACGTATCCAGATCATTGACCACTGGGTCAATTCTTAGGGGCGTATTATCAACATGGTAATTAACAGGGATGGTTTACTTCCCAAATGGTATAATTATGCATTTCTTAGCATTGAGTTCAAGACCATGGCTTTTGCACCATTTGTTAGAGGTAGGCCTTTTTGAAGAATGCTGGTGTCTGCAGGGGAGTCATTGATAACCCCATCTTGCAATCATCTGCAAACCTAGTCAACCATAAACCTTCAGCATTTAGTTCCATTTCAGAGAAATAGATGCCAAAAAAGAGTGGACCCAGTACTGAGCCCAGAGGAAAGCATTGCTGATGTGATTTCTAAGTGTGCACCAGCAATAATTCACGTCTTTTCACTGTTTTGGGAGACTTTTCCCTTCTTTGAGTTGGTATGACTGAGGAGTTGGTATATATAGGTTCATGGGGTGAGAATCTTCCTCCACCAGGATTGCAAGGAGGCATGCCCCCCTCCAAAATCAAAGTTAAATGTTTCACCCTTTTGTGTTTTGGGCATCGTTTTTTGGTATCCAGATTGGATCATTGGCTTTGTGGAAGTCAAGAATTCATAGGAGAACTTATACACACACACACATGCACGCACGCACACGCACACGCACATGCACACATACACATACACACATATCCACTACTCTATTTATCCTTTTGGATTATTTATTGTGCTATATGTCATGGGGTGCTATAAACTTTTAAAACAAAAATTATGTTTTTCGTGGTATGACAGACTTCTATAGATCATTCCCTTAAACTGGGTTCAAATATTTTGCATGGAGCAGCTATGTAGTCTCTATTTATTAATGAACCCTCTGGCACATTGTTATTCTGACATGCAGACTGAGAAAATAAGCGCCAAGGATTTCTTTTTGACAAGAAACATATTAAATTGTCATGTATGACATTGGGAATCATACATTTATATAAATGAAAACAAAACATATTGACATAATTTTAGTTGCAAACATTATGCATCATTTATAATCTATCCAGTCATTGCCAGTTGACTATTACATAGCTCATTCAAATACTGCCTTCTTTTAAACTTCATTCCTCCACTGCATGTATTGTTCCCACAATTCCCATTTTTTTCTATGTAATTTGCTCCTACCCTTTTCTAAAACCCCACTTCCAATGGTTTTATCTTTGTTACTATATTCACTATTTCTAGTACGTTTGGTTTAGACTTTGATTTCCATTTTCTAGTAATTGCTTTTTTGGCAGCCACCATAACTGGACTCAGCAAGGCCTTACTATGTCCAGGCCATTCCGAGTCTGTTACATAGTTCAAGAAAATAATTTCCTTAGTTACATCAATTTCCCCATCCAGTATCTCTGGCCGAGTAGTCTGCAGGGAATTTTTAAAATCTGCCAACTCATTAACTCAAAGAAAATATGTTCCCAATTACTTCCTTCTTCCCCATCACACCACCATTTGCTGTCTACCTGAGGAAAAATTCTTTGGGGTATAAAAATACCTATGTAAGTACTTTCAAACAAAGATCCTAAATCTTCTAGATTTTGTTGCATATTTAGGTGACTCACATATATCCCCCCCATTGTTTCTTTGTGAATTGCTTATCCAGTCTGTCTTCCCAATCCATTCTAACCACGTCTGATTGATTATTATAATTATCATGCAATATTTTTTAAGCTGTACTAATTGTATCCTTAACTTTATATGAATGCCTCAGAGATATGTTTGAAATGGGAGGGTAGCATGGTCCATCCATGCCTGCCATGGCTGACATACAGGATAAATTGTGGTGCAAGCTCTGTGTTAATCAAAGTTACCTGGTACAGTTGTGATATATTATCTCAGGAGTGGCATATGCACAGAAGGTATCTGGGACCCCTGTACTGTGCCAGTAGGTCCTGATATGCTACTGAAAAATATGTGCTACAAAATGGAAAAGACAACAACAGTTTTTGTTTTCTCCACCTGGTACAGCATGTTATTGCTATTCCTTTTGTTACACTGTTTTTCTTTCTATATATTGGGACATGATTGTGCAAATGCAAACATGAGCAAGTGACTCTAGAGCAAAGTTATATCACTATATTGAAGATGGTATAATGAATAGAGGCTATAAAACTATATACGGCCTATATATGTACATAAAGACTTTTATACAAAGATTACAAACACATACATGCATCACACACACGCATACACACACACACGCACACACACACGCACACACACACACATGCATGCACACACACGCACACATGCAAATAAATGTTGCTTCTGCTTCATATGCTGTGTAATTTTAATGTTTCAATATCCATGCTATTTATAGCCATGCAAATTCACTATATGATTATCCAGAATCAAAACTGCTACATTAGACAGTAATCTGGCATTTGACTAAGAAAATCATTCTATGTTGCCCGACTTATAAGTAAGCATATGGCATCCTGGTCCAAGAAAGTCATAGTGGCACTTTATTTGGCCATTATCAAGCCCATCTTTGAATATAATGCCCACTCTGGCACGTACCTGACCAGACATATGCAATTGTAGACCAACAAAGATTCCTTACAAGGAGAATCCAGGTTATAAACACTGTGACGATTGGGGAGAGATGGGCGAAGGCTGCCAGCCTAGTCAAATAGATTTTGATATATAATTCTGGCATTTGTAAATAAATGTAAAATACAGGCATGTTTTCTTGAGTGTAAACGAATATTGTGAAATGTGTAACTGCAAAATATGTAACAACATTGCACTCTACTGGCCCAGTGAAGCATGTTGTGACCCTTTCATGTTAGAATTCATCTCCAGTGCGTCTGGATGAAGGTTTCCTGCCCATTGTTTTAAGGATAATGTTTATGACCAGAATTTAGATGTGGAATGTGCTTTATTGCTCTGGTTTCTGTTAGAATATACATGTGAAATGACTTATATTGTTGTAAGTTTCTGAGCAGGTGCTATATTGCTAAATAATGCAGTTTGTGGCCTGAGAACTCAGACCAGGTGTTAGGATGATACAATATGAATACTGGGAAAACCTAAGTGTCAAAAATAATGTAATTTGGGAGGGCCTTAGAGACATGTTTGTTAGTAATGTTTAAATACTATTTCTCACAAGAGACTGGGAGCATTTTGATCTTGATATCCAACTTATCAGCACTCAGCCTTATGCTCACATGATTTCTTGTAGGAATAGTTAAAGCTAGTAAAGATTAATTAGGTATTTTTCTTTGAAATCAGACCTGTCCTTCTGTATTATTTTAAGTTTCTGTTTGAACTCTGAACTCTTAGATATCGCTGTGGTGTATAGTTTTGTCTTGTGTTTTAATTATTTATTATTAAATATTTTTAAAACTTTCTACTGTGGCTGGTTTACATAGAAATAACTTATGCTTTAGAGTACATTATATATTTATAGAGTTTACTGTCTAAGCCCTTCTATTAAGCCTAGACTGAATAGTCACATTACCACTGGATAATAATATTGCACAGTAATAATTGGACACTCTTTTAAGGGCCTTTTAGTAGCTGATATTAGTAGCTGGGTGGTGTCAGGGATTACTACCATATGGTCTGGGTAAAGGGGCACAGCTGGAGAATCTGTGTCAGCCTTTCCCAGGAGTGTCTGTGAAGTTGTATAAATACTTATCTCAAAGTGTGTGTGTGTGTGTGTGTGTGTGTGTGTGTGTGTGTGTGTGTGAGTGTGTGTGTGTGTGTGGTGTGTGTCAGCTACTTGGCAGGGACACAAAGCACTGGTTGGACAGAGAGGGTACTGGAGGTTTTAGCTTGCCCAGTGGGGAATCTTATTGGGAACCTGGTGAGCAAGGGAGCAACCAGCCCCAGACTGATTGTGATCTCTGTGTGCAGTTAAGGGAAACTGTACTTTACTGTGGGTATTAGTTATCCTTTCTTCTTCTAGGAGATGACCTCCCTGGTGTTAGTGATGAGGACTGAGGCTCCTTGATTGCTGGGCCAGGGCACGGTCATCGCAAACACATTGTCCTATATGGATCACCTTAAAACCCTATATTTATACTCAGTCTTCTACTGGTTACTGACAGGTGATCTAAGCCTGGCATACAAGGCATCCTTGGATCTAGCTCTGATGTACTGTTTGCACATCCATAAATCAGACAGCATCAGAATCAACAGAGCCAAGGATTTAAATTTTGCTTTCAACATAAATAGGACATGTTGGCAAGGCAGATATGTGTCTTAGGGGATTTCCATGCTCTGGAACAGGCTCCCTATCCAAGTAAAGCAGAGTCTACCCCAACCCTATTTAAGTGTAACCTTGACTAATGGATGGGAAATTGGAAATTCAACCCAAGACTGGTATCCAAGATTTATTGCAAAAGTTAATGGATTGTTGCTCGACTGTAGATATGTTTTGGCTTGCAACAGATGTTAATAGTTTATATGCTAATATTAAATTGGAATATGGTCTACACGCATTAAGTAAATACTTGGTCCATGGAGTTATGGCCACATATTTTTTAGATACGATTAGCTTCTACTTGACACATAATTTTTCAAGTTTAGTGGAGGTATGTATAGCCAGGTTTCAGGTACTGCCACCTCCTGCCTTGTATGCTAATTTATTTATTGGTATGGTTGAGGTGGAATGTATTTATACACACAAGTTTTTTTAAGGGGCAAGTTGTTTTTTATTTAAATATATAGATAATTTGTTAGTTCTTTGTAAAGGCAAGAAGGAGCATGTTAAAGGTTTTATATCTGACTTAGAATTTAATTGATTTGGTTTGAAATTTCAGGTAGAAATTCAACTAGACCCTATCAGTTTTTTAGATGTTAATTTGGTTCTACACACCATAAATTTTAAACTAAAATGTAGAGAAAGCCAACCAATGAGTTTGTCCCTTTAAGGGTGATGTCATGCCATCTACCTCATTGTTATTGCAGCTCTTCCTTATAGAGAGTCGCTGAGAGCTAGAATGTTACGTAGTGATTGGCAATTTTTTTATAAGAAGGTATAGAAATTGTTTTGTGGTTCCTGAGTGTAGGTTATGATTATGGATAGTGAAATAGGTTTATAAAAAAGTGATGTTGAATGATAGGAAAGAAGTTTTAAGATAGAAGGAATCACAAGACATGATAATGAGTATAATTTATAAACTGAAAATATTTATGCAGAAAGATGTTATTATGTGATAGAATATAATGTTTTAACAGAACATCTGATGCACTATATTAAGGAAAGCTGGCAGTTTCTTAAAAGTAATGCTTTGTTAAATGTAATCTTAAATACACAAGAATCTTAAGTATACAAAGAGGGTAAGAACCTAAAAGAATAACTGGTTAAAAAAATAACTGCAAGACACAAAATAATGTGAAGTGTATGAATTGTTTAAAACTGGCTGGAACATTAGGTATGGTAGATGTTCTATATGCACATATGTAATAAGAATATTTGATGAAATTAACAATAAAAAGGCAGATGTAAGGCATAATCTTAGGTGCAGTACAGAAAGTGTTGTATACACTATAAAATGTACATGTAAACTTGTTTGTATAGGACAATCAAGAAAGAAGTTCAAAGTAAGAATTCAAAAACATTTTAATGATAGTAGAAAAAAAAAAGAGAGAGTCCAGTTGCTAAACACATTTGGCAGTTCCACGATGGGAAAAATGAAGGACTTACAAATTACAGTTTTGGAACAGATTAACCATATTAACCATGTAGAAAAGGATGAAAATAGAACTAAACATATAGTCTGTTACAGAAGGAAACCACTGGCCAGATTCACTAATGCCTACACGAAGCGCAAATAATCTGTATTCAAGAACATCCCTACCACATTTTTTTGTGGTTTCAAGTCACTCAGAAAAAATTAAACTAAATGTACATGTAGTCTACACTTTGTGGTAATCTTTATGAATCCTCCTCAATATTTAAGGTTGCAAGAAAATCACGAGGAAAACTAAAATTATGAAGAAGAATCTGTGAGCTATTCTTGTGTTGTCTGTTCACACAGAACAGTGTACACTTAGTGTAGATTTAGTTTAGGTGTTAATGAATCCCAGGACATGTTTGTTTTCAAGTTTAAAACCTTGAAGTCTAAAGCTTTAAATAATGAGAGTTTTTTATTGGATGGTTTTAGTCACATGATTGATTTATTTTTATTTATTTTGCATGATGGTTGTAATTTTATTTTACGTGTTAATGGTGTGGATTATTTTATGGATTAAAGTATGTGCTTATGCCTGGTTTCATTACTTACTTATCATTTTACAGAGTTGTTATATTGTTAGTGTTCATTCTGAACTAAGAGAATTTGTTAGGACAACAATGGAATTTTCTCTGCTCTTTCTTTTATTTTAAGTACTGAGTGATCTTTTACATCCACCTGTGCTATAAAAGCAGATGTGACCTTGAATTAACATCTTATTTGACTATCAGCATTCTGGATACTTCCAGAATAAATAGTGAGTTACTGACATTCCTTAGAGTGTAGATGGGTTTAAATAACAATCCCAATACCATCTGTAGCAGTTACAATGAGCATTGCCTTCATTATTTCCTTTGAGTCAGTTGACTCATAAAAGGGAAAGGAAATGCTCTGCCCTCTTAAAGAGTGTGATAACAATGTGCAATGACATAAAGGATATACCCGTGCAACCAAGGGATGGTGCAGGTAACACAAACCTAAGTAAAAATGGGAACAAAAGCATAAGGTATGATATATGTAGCACAAAGTGAGAGCGCATGCATCTAGGTATGTTTCTGTGTATATGAGTGTGTGTGTGTGTGTGTGTGTGTGTGTGTGTGTGTGTGTGTATATATATATATATATATATATATAATATATATATATATATATATATGTGTGTGTGTGTGTGTGTGTGTGTATGTGTGTGTGTGTGTGTGTGTGTGTAGAGAGAGAGGGGGACAGCAAGTGCAAATCCCAGATTCCCATACAAAGAAAGTGATAACAATCCACATCTGGTGCTGTTTTTATGTTTTTATTTTCTTTCACACTCCTGACATGCCATCTCAATTTTATCTATAGCCTTGCCGGATCATAAATAATTTTTCTGAATCCTTTGCAAGCCATCAGTCTTATAAAATTCTCCTCTTTTCATATTTATGTAACTCATCAAAACGTAAAGTTCACAGACTGCACACAGGGAACACAAACCCAAATAAGACAGCCCATGTAAAACAACTTCCAAACTCAAATCTACGTTAGCATAAAATAACAATAAAAATGTGACAAAGCATGGTGTGCTTTCATTCACTTCAATTTTAAAAAAGCTGCTTCGCTTACTGCACGCATAAAATGTACCTCCCCAAACTAGGCTGTTCTACTTAATAATTGTTCAACTCAAGTTCATTACTTAAACATACAGTGCAAGATATTTTGTTTATTCAGTAAGTGAACATGATGTACTCTATGTATACATGCATACAGATAAACATGCGCATATATACACACATAAAGACAAGGGTAAATATTTATGGACCTATGTGTTTATATGTAACTTTTATTTTGCTTAACTGAAACCTTCATGACAATCAGCAGCACTGCTTTATTTGTTTCAAATCAAGCATTGCTGAAGCAAAGATGGAATCATATCATCCCAAATTGGTACAGGCACTGCATCTATCAACATGGAATAAGAACTCTGGCCAGAAGTGAGCTTGTATGAGATAATGGTCAGCATTGCTTAATCATGTGACCTGTATAATCTGTAGGAGCAGCGGGTGTATATTCACATATAGCCTTTGTTACGAGCTACATGTGTATGCACTGCTTGTCATAGCAACAGCAATGTCTGCAGCAGTAATGTCTAGAGTAGACATTGTATGTTATCATAAGGCAACTTAATCAAACAGAAAGGCACACGACAGTACTGATCCTACTACCAAAGGGCCTTCAAACATCTGAGAGATCAGCACAAATTCTTTGAGGGTCATTGTGATGCCCGTGCCCTGGCCCAGCAATCAAGGAGCCTCAATCCTCACCACTAACACCAGAGAGGGCATCTCATATAGGAGAAAAGGATATCAAATACACACAGTAAAGTGCAATTTCCCTTAAGAGCAGACAGAGATCACAGTCAGTCTGGGGCTGGTCACTCTCTTGCTCCCCAGGTCCCCAATAAAACTCCCCACTGGCACAACTATAGGGTCCAGATCTCAGCCTAGCTGGCAAGCTAACCTCCAGTACCCTCTCTGTCCAACCAGCGCTTCGTGTCCCTGCCCAAGTAGCTGACACACACACACTTTGAGATAAGTATTTATACAACTTCACAGACACTCCTGGGAAAGGCTGACACAGATTCTCCAGCTGTGCCCCTAGACCCAGACTATAGGGTAATAATTCCTGCCACCACCAGCTAATAATTATCAGCTACCCAAAGGCCGTTAAAAGGGTGTCCACTTATTACAGTGCAATATTATTATCCAATAGTAGTGTAACCTAAGCAATTAGGGCTTATTGGAAGGGCTTAGTACAGGATCACTTGTAAGCATGCAATGTACTCTAGAGCTTAAATTACTTCTACATAAACCAGCCACAATTGAAAAGGGTTTAAAAATATTTAATAATAAATACTAAAAACACAAGACAATACTACTACACCACAATGCTACTCAGGAGTTTAGAGATCACAGAGGAAATACTTAAAACAATATAGTAGGAAAGGCCTGATAGGAATACAGAAAAACACTTAGTCTAATCTTTATAGTCCTAGCTTTTTCTACAAGAAAACACCCTTCTAAGATAACTTACTTAAGACAACAGGCAGAGTGCTGATGAGATGGATGTCAAGACAAAAATATTTAATAATCTCTGGTTTTCACTGTTTAAATTGAAACTGCAGTTCTGCGAAACATTACATCATCTTTTACACCTTCCTGGTTCCCAAACCACACATAAACTGCATTTACATTCTTTTACACTTAGAGCAATAAATGACATTCTTCTTCTTCTTCTTCTTTCGACTGCTCCCGTCAGGGGTCACCACAGCAGATCAAATGTTTCCATTTCTTCCTGTCCTCTGCATCTTGCTCTGTCACACCAACCACCTGCATGTCCTCTCTCACCACATCCATAAACCTTATTTTAGGCCTTCCTCTTTTCCTGTTACCTGGCAGCTTCATCCTTAGGATCTTTTTCCCAATATACTCTGCATCCCTCCTCAGCACATGTCCAAACCAACATAATCTTGCCTCTCTAGCTTTGTCTCCAAACCTTCCAACGTGGGCTGACCCTCTAATATACTTATTTCTAATCCTGTCCATCCTCGTCACACCCAGTGCAAATTCTTAACATCTTCAACTCTGCCACATCAAGCTCTGACTCCTGCCTTTTTGTCAGTGCCACTGTCTCCAACCCATATAAATGACATTCCACATGTAAATTCTGGTCATTAACTTTAGCCTTAAAACAATAGGCCGGAAGCCTTCATCTAGCCGGACTGGAGCCGACTTGTAAAACATCAAAGGCAGTGATGAAATCATTTTAATTTCAAAGGACTAACAAGAAATGCTTGACTTAGCTTTCTTTACAGCAGATGGCAATGTTACCACATTGTTTTAAGTTCAACATTCACAGTATTTACAAATAATAGAATCATGTACCAAATTCTGTTTGACTAGGCTGGCAGCCTTCACCCATCTCTGCCAGTCTTCACAGTCACTATTTAGGAAAAACTTAAGATCTTATACCATTTACTGCTGTCCTCATACAACATCGAGAAGTGCAGCTTTCTTAAATTGTTAGCATAGCATAAGTTCTCAGTCATTCTACTGGCTAAAACAGGCTGTGAACCCAAGATATAGACTGCCAGGAGCCTGTAGTGTTAATATCACTATCACAATCCTACATGTTACTTCTCAGAGAACTATGTCTTAGTAAAAGATCACAGTCAACAAGAGAAAACTAACCTTGCCCTACTCAATGTGCATATAATTTCCTTGGCATGGACATCACATCTACATGGTAAAAAAAAAACAAATACTATAGCTGGCCACCATAAAGAATGGCAACATTTTCCATGTTACAGTCCCTCCAACCTTCTTAAAATCTTCATTTATCACTGCATCAGTTACTACATTTACTAAACTAAGGCACTGCTCTAGCTATAAGTAGACCTTACAGAACCTTGAGAATAAGAACCATTATAATGTTATTCAAAAGGCAGATATTGTATTTCAGACACCATTCACATACCAAGATCAAAACTGGCCCCTTCTATTGAAGTACCCCTTCAATAAATGAAAATCACATATTTTAATTCACCTTAGTTGTGACTTTCCAGTAGCTGCATATTTGCTCACAGACTTTAAAACTGTGAAAATAGCATCACAGAGCTCTCCACTCATCCTTACAGCATGCTAGCAGAGTGTATATGTTACTCTTGACAGTGTAAATGTAAATTACAACAGCAGGAAATTGTAGTGTAAGCTTACCATCTGAAGCATTTATCTCACACTCCTTAAAAGTAACAGCACAAAGTCAGAACAGTAACAGCAGAAAGGCAACACATAAAGGCAGCACATCTCACACTCCTGAAACAGTAACAGTAGAAAAACAGCCCATCTCACTCTCCTGAAACAGTACAGTAGAAAAACAACACATCTCACACTCCTGAAACAGTAACAGTAGAAAGACATCACATCTCACTCTCCTTAAAAAGTAGCAGCATAAATACATCACATTTCACACTCCTGAAACAGTAACAGCCAGTTAGGGAGAGGGAGGAATGATGTGGATATTAATCCTTCTCTGTGGGATCAGAGATGGGGGCACATAACTTATAGATATGTTTTCTGCCCTCATGGGAAAACCATATGTAGGAAGGTAAGACTTTCTGAGGGTTACATTGCTTGTGGAGGTGGAATTTCTAGCATTGTCCATTGCTCACCCACCCAGCCACTCACTGGGTGCTATTAAAGCAGGCAGGGACTGTTAGGGCAAATATATAAAAAAACCCAGTGAGTCAAAGCATGAAGGGAGCAGCGTGACACTCATTGAGCTGTATTATATACAGAAATTTATCAGGCTTTACAAAGTGGTACTACAATTACTTCAATATTTCAAGACAACACATTTCAGCAGGTTTTTCACTGAAGCTCAAAATGATGCAATTCTCATGTTGTTTTGAAATGTGTCTCCACTGAATATTGTCAAAAAAGGTCTATAATTAATTTACATTAAGTTATGCAATAGCTTACACCACGGTACAGGGGACACAAAATTAAAAGGATTGACTACAATGCCAAAGAAAATCTTCAATTTATGAGGTCATATTTCAAAATGTTTGGGGCAGTACTTTTTTACTAAGATGCCATTGTTGCTCTGAGTCTTAGAAAAGGCAAATCCTAGAATATAAAATATATACAAGGAAGTGACCGTGACCATTTCTTGGAACTTAGTCCATGATCACTGCTCCTAAAAGTGCAGGGTATGCAAAAAATGGGGCATACAATATTCCATAACATTAGAATATGATGGACTGCATTATCAAGACATGGTAATTATCAACAGTGTCTGAAACAATCCAGGGCTTATGGCATAAAATACAGCTATCCGAGTGGTACAGCATCTATAATTGCTCTTTGCTGGACACTGAATACTTGGGAATATAAGTTTTGTGGTCATAGGATGAGCAACAAATACATTAGTCCATCATATTACCCACTATGCTATATAAGAAATCAGATTACTCTAAATGATGGGGATGCATTTCTGTCTCACAATGGTTTAGGCCACTTAGAACGTACCATCAGGAATAAACTCTAATATTATATATTTAGCCAGAAATAAAATCTGAGTGGACCACTGCAAGGACTCACTACAATCCATTGCAAAATACTGTTTTTTTATGCTGTTTGAGTCATTGGACACATGAGTAAATTGGGAGAATGCTACCTTAGGGTTCACTGCCGAATGGTATGAATGAAAAGCACATGGTTATTACCTGGTTCACATGCATGCAACTGTTCACTGCAAAACAGCAAGTGGTTAGAGGGAAGCTGTTAATGATTGTGAAACAATTTTAAACTGTGGGTGCTAACATATGGAAAAACTAAGAGGGGGTGTCAATGAGGAATGCTTGATATTATAGGCATTCTCTTAAATGTTATACTTGCTTAAGGGTTTAGCCCAGTGATTTTTCTGATTCTTTTGGGACTGGCCATGGGCCTAGAAATGGCCATGAAGGCTTGTATTTCCCCTCAATACATTTGTTTTAAATGAAAAGCCTTCTTTCAGAATTGCTTATATCAGAAAGGCCTTCAGCGGCTCAGGGCAGAACCTCACCCCATACATAAGCTGTTTTGAAATCTGCCCCATTAGTATCCATCTTCTGCTGGAAACTTTCAGGTCATTATTTATAAAGATGCATACATAGAAAAAATTTGAAATGTTCACTGCAGCAGTTGTACAGCAGTGAGTGGATCTATGTCACTTCGTCAGATTTTACATCAGTGAATACCTCTTTGTCAAATGCATTTTTATCGAAGCTCCTAATCAGTGAATGGAGTTTTTAATGAAAATTTTCCTATGGCAAACCAACTGTTGGCCACGATCTGGAATTTGTCCTCTTCCTCACTGTAGTGCGATAGGTGGTTTAAGTTTTATGATTTTGTTCATGTTCACTAGGGTGACCTACTGTTGTTTGCCCGAGCAAAAAAATTCACTGAAAAGTCCATTCGCTGATTAGGAGCTTCGATTAATGGGTGTTCAATGAAGAGGTATTAGCTGATGTGGGATTTGACACAAAGTAATATAGACCTGTTCATGCTGAGTATGACAATATATTCCACTCTGTGGCCCAGGATCATGCACTGACAGGACCAGACATTCATTTATCAACTGGGTATCTATCAGTCCAATAGCTGACATCTCCTCAGCCTTGCATCCAGTGCAAAGGACAGCATTTATGAATTTGGTCATATGACATTTTTCTTTTTGGCTAACATAAAAATGGATTTCCTCAATTCATGATAATTTTAACAGGGTATAGTATCCTTATGTTTTTTTACTTAACTTCTATCTTCCAATCCTCATCTCATTTTATTGCATTTATTTTGCATCTTTTTTCTTAACAAAGTGAAAGGGTATCTTTTCAGGAGAGTCTTTAGAGCACTGGTTTGTTGAAGTATCTAACTCAGAAGGAAAAACATGTGATTATACAGTGATGGAGGGAAGACAGGCCCACTGACTGTAAACAAATTATGGCCTAAACTTTCCATACTATACTTCCAGTTAGTATCCTTAAGTCTCTGTTTCCTCTGTCCTCCATTGCAACCTTTTGAAGCAGTCTGACTGTTTCTCCTTTGTTATATTGTTGGCCTATATATGTTATTGGGAAGCCTTTTTCTGATCACCAGTCATTATATCATAGTGCCTTTCTACCCCCACTCTGTTCCCTATTTCTTCATTCTCAGAGGCTTATACATGAATCTTCTCATGCAGACAAAGAAAACAAATTGGTTCCGTTAGTATGGAGTCAATAAAGAGGTTTTAGACAGAAAGCATTGATGCAAAAGCCTTCTCTAAATAATGATGTGTATAATGTTACATAATTGTAATATTAGGTGACTCATCATAATTTTCAGGAGGGCTTTTGCCTATCTTCACAGAAATAAGCACTGTTGGTTAAGTTACCTTTACCAATTACAGGTACCCTTGGTTGCATCCTTATCACAGTTGCTGGCAGGGATGTCCCGTGGCACTGATGAACTTGAAGTCGTACAGCATTCCCATGCTAATCTTGTAGACTGACCACTTTTTGCTGTTGTCATGTTTAGGGAAAAAGACAAAATGTCTTACATAACACCATGTCTGAATTCATGCAATGGATGAAACATCCTGGAATTTAAAGGAATGCGTGACAGTCATTTTGAATGGCCTGGGGCTGGAATAGTATGCATATTAACAAGATATTATGAAAGACTGAAGATTTCGTTATACTAAACATATCCCAAAACAGGCTTCTTCACTGGAGTAAATCTGTCAAAATCTTTATGAGCATGGATGCATTTCAACACATATTTGAACCTAAGCCTGTAATACAAATGCTATTTTTCACTCCTTTGTAAAGTTAATCTTTACGTCCTGCTTAACTATAGTAATTAACAAAGAATTATGCCCAGTTGTCTCGATATTTTAATTACTGTAGTTGCAGACTACTGTAGGCCATAAAATTAGGTACAAAAGCATTAAGAAAATTTCACTGCATGCTCTACTTTTTATCTATATTTCAAGCAAAGATATCATTTTCAGCCGAACTGGAAAACTGGAGTAGAAATATATGTTATTTGCCAAAGATCTGCTTCCAAGCTTGCTTCCCCCATATGAAGCTGTACCAGACAGCATTTTTTGTAAATATTATCAAAAAGGATTTTGATGTACAGTAGGTACATGGAATGAAAAAATAAACTTTGTTCCCAGATGCATATCTTTAGCAAACATTATTGAAGTTCATTTCTAGGTCATATGCTTACATGTTTACTAACCACATCATTCTGTTTTTCTTTTTTTTTTATTTTTTGTCAATACAAATACAGAAGCATAAATAGTTGAGTACAAGACACGTTTGCCATTTTTAGATGCTTCAGGACAGACTGCAAAGATATAGTTAAAAACAAGCGTTTATCGAAAATTTAACTAGATGAAACAGATATTTATTAAAGTTATAAATCTGTTGCTATTTCATGAGATCTTGGATACTCTGTACATAGCAAATCGAAAAGAATTATGTTTAGAAAAAAAGTGTAACAGAATCAATGGAAACTGTTCACATCGTGTAATTTTAATTTTTACTCAAAATATGTGCTTTTGAGGAAGTTCAGTGTTCCTTGTCTCTCTTTCTCTCTCTCTCTCTCTATATATATATATATATACATATATCTATATATATATATATATATATATGGGTCTACCTGAGATGGTCGACAAGCCATTTGATCGACTTTCATTTGGTCGACAAGTCATTTGGTCGACAGGCAGATTTGCCCCCCTCCCCAATGTTGTGTGACCCTGGAGTTGATATATATAGTTAGGGAGGGTGTGGGGGGCACAGCTCCCCACATTGGGGGGTGTGGGGGGCAATGCCCCCCACATAACATGCTTGTCGACCAAATGAATTGTCGACCAAATGAAAGTCGATCAAATGGCTTGTCGACCATATCTCAGGTAGACCCATATATATATATATATATATATATATATATATATATATATATATCTATTACATATACATTTTAATCATAATGAATTGCTAATGAGATTATCCTTTAACAGTCAGGATCTTAGACAAACAGAAAGGACGTGTCAATATGATTGGCTGTGGTCAGATATTCAACCCTGGTCTTATTAACTTCTTAGTCAAACACATTACATCTAATCACAATCTGTCACTTGTAGAAGAGGTAGTGTTGTTATATCCCCCCCTACCCCCACCCTTCTGCAAGGATCATAGCTGCACCAATACCTGTCACTCTGTGAGTTTGTATTGCAGCAAACTTGCATTGTCAGGTTTTGTTATACTGAAGTGAAACAATTGTTCAGATTGAGACATAACATTTCAGCCTGAACAGGCATGAGTGAGACTGGAATGACACTGTGAATGGCATTATAATACTGTAGAATATCAGACATCCTGGTAACTGCAAAGAGTTGACACTTACCTCTCTCACCATTTTGCTCTTTTACCTCTGCATTATGTCTTTACAGTTACTGGCATTTGCTGACAAAAAAGTAATCCCTGACTCAGTCAGGCATACATGCAAACAATTCAGCACTTGTTGACATTCATTTAAGGAATTATATATTTAAGATATTTTCAGATTATCACACTTATACTAATATCCCTTATTTATTATTTAGTTATTTGTTTGTTTCCACTGATAATATAAGTACTGCTTTCCAGTTTACAGGCTTTAGGCATAGGCCAACTAGACATCTGCTATGGCATGGTTTTAACATGGGCACTTTTCCTGTATTTATTTATTCATTTTTTTTGTAATAATGAAATGGTTTCTTTAAAATATGTTGAATGAATACAGGAACAACTGAATAGTAAGACAAACGGTAGGAAGACAAAGCTATCTGGATAGTGTAGGTAGACCAGAATGGGGCAACTAGTGCTCTGGGAGGGTGCTGTTGAGCCCTTTTGCCTAGGGCACTAGTTGACAAATGGCCATCCCTGGCACTGGTGTTACAGTGACTGTTTCTACAGTCCCAGAATTTCTGCAATCCTCGAACATCATTCTGATCTTCATACAGTGTAATGCACCTAGGGTCCAAGACTTTAACAGTATTCCAGTGGAATAATAAGAAGGCATGTAACACTAAACAATGGACATTGTGACAAGAACTTGTTGATCCATGCTGTATTCCTTTCACCAAGCTGATCTGGCTCATGCTCCACTGGGCTTGCAGGTTACTGGTCACTATGACAGCTCCCTTACTTTCCATGTCTCATACCAGCATTCTTTAGTGGTACCAGTTCATGAGGTACATGTGCACATGGAATATGGTCCAGGATCCTTTTAATGTAGATGGACATGAACATGCAGTGCAAGTTGATGAAAATGTTCTTGTTTGTGCAATGTACAGCTAGTGAAGGAATATTGCCTCTACTGACTGACAGAGGGGTTCTTGGAATTTACACCAAGAAGTTGGAATACATCATGTATTCCACCCTACATGATGCGCTGACTCTAGGTTGCTGTTGTTTTGGTTGAGGGGGTTAAGGGGAGGTGGCAACCCACCATACCAATGTATTAATGAGTGTCATAGCATCAGTCAGAGGCAGTGCTAACAGATGTTTTTATATGTATTAAGGGTGTGGCAGTCTCCTTTAATTACACATTCCAATGTGCATTACCAGCAGTGATCCAGGATGCATATTACATTGGCAATTGTTTAACTATGTAATAATATACATGTTGGTGTTTTTGTAAATTGTATACCACTTTAACTAGGCAGTGATTCATTGCAAACAGCTTTGTGTCTGTACAGCATACATCACACCAAAGACGTGGTTTGTTACTGATCATTTTGCTGAGTCTTAATCTGAACAGTCATCTAAAGTCCATCCAATGAATGCTGATATAATTATATATTCAGACTTGGAGTCAGTAAACAACTACAAAAGTAAGCTGTGATACATCCAGCAAACACTCCTAGTGGAAGGCTACTTGCCCCTCCCCCATGTCCAACTGCTGTCTGTGAAACATACTCTGGTCAGTACCTTTCATAGCTCATGGTGTGGTATTTCTTAGCACTTGTGTTCATTATCAGACCTATTTGGCCCTGAAGATGTGCATCACCATAAGGACCTTCCACTGACTACAGAGACCAAGTAGGTTCAAACAGTGCTTTGATGTAATACTTAAAGTCCCTGCTTCAGCAAAAAAAACAACAACAACAAAAAAAAGAAAAACTAGCAATGTCAAGTAATGTTCATAAAGATACTCAGAATTCATTAGGTGTTGTTAACCAGATGATAACTAGAGATAAGAAAGGATCAGTTGAGAGGCAATTTTAGAAGGTGTTATTTACTGCCATAGGCAGTTGTTTGTCTTTCGGCTTTTTCCCGGTAAAGGGTCGCCACAGTGGAACTCCGGTCTGCTAATGATTGGCAGTAGATTTTTACAAAACGCTGAGGTGCCAGCTCGACGCCCAACTGAGGGCACACCCATTTACGCACGCATGTATTTCGAACGTTACCCAACCGTGGAGAGGACATGCAGAATCCAAACAGAAGGCACTCCCAAGCCACACCGAGAATCGAACAGGAGAACCTCTTGCGGTGAGGTAACAATGCTACCACCGTACCACCGTGGCAATTACTGCCATAGACAGTAATATAATTAATTGATCCTTTGGGGCAATTTGTGACTTACATATTGTGCATCTTTAAAAACATAATGGTCTGACGGATTGCACAACTAAATTAATGCTGTTTCAGCTTTCCAGAACTAATCAATGTTTATTTTTCTGCAGCAAGTTAAATATCAACTCTAATTATTTCACAGTTATGTAGAGCAATACAGAAGCAAAATCTTGGTAACACTTCAAGATACATCTCTGATACTACTTTCTGGATTTTTATTTCAACCATAAATGTTCTGTATTTTTCAGAGAATAACTGTTGAGCATTCTGTCTAAGGAAAATGATAAGCTATGTTATAAAATTATAGAAACTGAATACAGACTATTCTGTGTTGCTAATAGCTCACCTGAGTGCCCAGATGTTAAAGGTATGTTATGAAAATTTCAGAAAAAGAATGTATATTTTGCTGTGTTGCTGATAGTTTTTAACAGTGGCCAGATGACACTAAGTATAAGGCTGTAGATGTGGTGTGCAGCATTCAGACACTAGAAAGGGTCTCCATGCTGAGTGACATCCATGTACTCCTGCTGTTTTGTAAGACATACCCTATGGAAGCTGAGCCTTATCACAATCAGGTGGCATATTGTGTGTATGCTAGTGTCTTCCCAGCAGGTTTGACTGAGCTTGGCACAATAGAAACACTGTATTCAGAGTTTTGAATAGTGCCAATACTATATTATCATACAGTTCAAAGTAAGCACTGTCATTGTTAGCTAAGACACTTGAAGAATGAGACAATGTAAGCATTTTAAGAAAGGAGATCCACTAGAAAGAGGGCATTGGCCTATAGGGATTAACCCAGTCAACAAAGTGTAAATAAATAAAGAAACTATAAAGTGCATTGATTAAAGCTCATTTCTCTCAATAAAATAAAGGGCAGAAAGAGGTATTAGGGTTTTATCTCAACAGCCTGAACAAGAAGGTATGACGAATGGAAACTTAGCAGTACTCAGCATGGTGGTATAGATCAAATTTATCAGCTGGTACAATTTAACCATGGCGCTATGACTTTGGTTTTCAGAGTTATACTTGCAGTTTCTATATTTACTCACTGTGGTCATAGATAAAAAACTGTTTAGGGCATGTACATTATTAAATTATGAAGCAAGCTTACAAAAGAATTTATCAATAACTATACAAGATCTACTCTCGGATGCCAGTAGTTTGTTCTAACATTTAAGACACATTTTTTCTCTGTGACCATCCATCATGATTTTTGCAAGTCAGTGCTGTCTGTCATTTGTAATGTCAAGAGGATGACTGGTGCACAGTTGATACAGGCAGAATCGTAAACTAAAAGAAGCTTTGTTCCTGATAATGCTCTAATAATAATGCTGTGTGGAACAGGAAAAAAAGGATTTTGCTATACTTCACCCAGAATATGCAATACTGTCAGAAAATGTGCATAATATATTGGATTTTACTGCAAGTCTGTTGCTTTCTTGATACTATAATGTACTTAAGACCACCTAAGACTTATGAATGCATGATGTAATGAGTCTGAATTCATCTTCTCTGGAGTTATTTGTGGGCTACTGTGTCTTGTGCCACTGTCCTGAGTAAACTGTGATACAATAATCTCCTCACACTGACACAGCCATGACAGAATATGGCTGTATTCATAGGAATCCTAGTTTTCATAAATGCAAGCTTGTAAAACTATGTCTTGAGTTACTTGTGGTACAGTACACAAGAAGAACTGTAGAAAGTTGTCCTGTATTTAACATGAGTATACCCTGGGGCCCATCATCCAGAAACATAATACTGACAGCTGGCATCTGTAGCATACAGTGTTGAATTTCCTAGATTCTATAAAGTGATGTTCTATGCTTTTATGGCACACAGTCTGCTGTGATATACTGCCAGATGAACACACAAGCAAATTATTAAAATCAAGGTGAGAAGTGTTATGTGAACACAGTTTACTTTTTTCTCATCTCATGACCAGTATGCATTTGTTTGTTTGCTTATTCTGCAATATAATGGTCCCTGACCATGGATACATGAATACATTTATCTTTTCCAAGTCAGTATTGTTGAGGTAGGGTATAATTAAGTGAAATCCCATGTTGAGGAATACTTTATACTGCATTACCAATGTAAAATGAGCAATTTTGAATTTAACATGCATGCGCATTATGGAATAACAGGTCTATATTTGTATAGCATATGTTCTTTTTATATGAGGCGTTTACAGGACATCTGTTGCTGGACCAGCTTTTTATTTGGGGACAGGTTGCTATTTTCATCAGTGCCCATTGAGTAATTAGTAGCCTTTCAGGAAGTATGAATTCTTTTCTGACAATAAATTATGATCATGTAGTATAAAAATGATGTGGACAAAGTTAGTGGTTTTGCTTCAAAGAGCTCTGAAGTCTTCCAAATGAGTGTGAAAAGTGGAAGACATATGTTAAGATCGCTATAAATGAATCGCCTACAGTTTTACAAGAGCAAAAGACTTTCCTTGGCAATGCCCGTGGCATACAATTCCTGGAAAGATTAGTGCAGTAAATTTACTGTCCTTATATGTTCAGTATTTTTTTACATTTTCCTTCCAACAGCTGTGTAGTACATTTGCACATTGCTTTTCAAACAAGTGTTTGAATAAAGCCATTCTAGGGAAAAGTTAGATTCCAGGCCTCTGATTTGAGACTAAAATGTAAAGTATAGTAGAACTTTATGTGTCTTCATTCTTTTAGTAGCATGAATAATTGGACTCCATAAAATGTGGGGGTCCTGATATTGATTCAGCATGTTAGCTTGATTAAAAGTTTATTTTATTTTTATTTATCATTTGTTGACCAGGAAAGTCCGACTAGGTTCCACAGAGCCTATTTTCAGCGGAGGCCCGGGAAGAAATGCTCCAGATGCATGTCTTTGGAATGTGGGAGGAAACCAGAGTACCTGGAGGAAACCCACGCGAACACAGGGAGAACATGCAAACTCCACACAGAAGGCACCCCAGCCGAGAATCGAACCAGAGAACCTCTTGCTGTGAGGTGACAATGTTAATCACTGCATCACTAGCTGGCGTCTGTAGCATACAGTGTTGAATTTCCTAGATTCTATAAAGTGATGTTCTATGCTTTTATTAAAAGTTAGAAAAAGTCATTTTCTCAGGGAGTTGTTTGCTATTTTCTATTTACAAATTTTGTCTGTTCTCTCCCTCCTACAAATGCACTCACATAAAACATGATTTTTTTGCGGGGGATTTTCCATCGTTACTGTACAGTAACATTTTATCTCTTTCTCTCTCTCTCTACGTCCCTTTTACACAGTCTTTATTCTTTACCAGTTTACATGCTCTTTCTGTTTTCTTTTAAGTACAATTTATGTCTTTAGAAGAACTGGTACTTCAGTTATTGATTCATCGTATTTCAAATGTTAAACAGAACTGTTGTTAAAAACATTAAGTTTACAATTGCTACTTTCTGTTACAAGCCTCGAATTTCTGTAGTATTGTAAATGCATAATTTGAAATTATATATTTTACTACTTCATTTTTACATATTAAAAACTGTTATACAGAAATACAACATGACAGTGGCAGCCACCTCATACTATGATTTTTATGTTTTAAAGAACATTTAAAATACTTGACTTGAAGAAGCTCTTTGACCTTAGGTATTTTTAAGGGAGAAGGTTGCCATTACTGGGTAAAAACATGGCGTTGTAGTACTTGTTTGTGATCCTGCCTTAATGTCTTTGACTAACTTTTTAGCTAATTTTTGCTAGAGGTCTTGCATACTGCTTTTCAACATGTTTTCTTTTTAGGTAACTGTTGCTAGAGGCCAAGGATAAGCTGTGTTCCAGCTAACCAGGTAACATTGTTTTTTAAAAAATAGGATGGGAAAAATCCAAGTTTCTTGGGCTTGTATGCAGGGGATCGTGTAGTTGTAGGGGTTGAGGTGAGAACAGAGAAGGGTATTAATGTCTAGCAGGATGGATTTCATGCCATTGTTACACACATTTAATCATACATCTCAGCAAAATAAGCACTAAAACTTAACAGTGTTGGCAAAACCATTGCAACAGGACAGAAAGAGAAGCTTTATAATGTTATACAGGAAAAGACATACAGATACTAGATTCCAAATAACTCCTTTCACAAGTATTTATTTGGTTTCTTCAAGTAATTTTAATTTTTTGTAACCCGAAGTGAATCTGACTTTATCAGGAACATTGGATTATGAAACCAGGACAAAGCTAGGACAACATAGGAGATTGGCATAATGGTTGAGGTATTTACCTTATGGACACAAAGTACAAGGTTTGATTCTTACATGGGGTAATTTACTAGACTTAAAATATACTAGAAGGGCAGTTAACCTACTACTAACCTAAGGCTACACCACAAGGCAGTAACAATAATAATTAATAACAGCTGAGAGGTATGCATTTGGTCACTGTCTACAAGGTAGGACTTATCAGAACTAGTTGAATTCCTACATGTGTGTCTGCTGTCATTGAATTATACATGACTGCTTTATAGCGCTAGTTCATAGGTTCATAGGTTCATAGGTTCATACTAGGCTATCTGCCCTATGGCATTATAAGCCTAGCCCAAAGTTTTGTGGCTTTCACCACCCCTTAAGTTTGAAAAGTACCGTGCCCATTAGTTTACCGTGCCTCTGTCCAGCAGTGACACTGAGGTTATCCCCGGGGTAAACCTGCGATCTCCCATCCGTAAGGTAAGTTCTGAACTCACTTCTTGGTACTACAAGCTCTAGTTAAGGCTTACACAGCATCATCAATTTCTGATGAATAAATCAAGGATTAGAAGACAGAAACCACAAGAATATGGAGAAAAACTGGACTTTCCTACTGGAAGAAGAGTAATGCAGTATAAACCAGAATGAGATGTAATTAATGAATCCAGGGAAAGGAAAGAAGTGCGTTCAATATGTGTTCAGGTATACACTATAGCTCAGGGAACTGCGTCACGGATAGGATGGTGGAGTCTCTTGGAAGCTACAGTTACAAAAAGTTGAAAACAGATGGTTGTATTAAATTCTATTCATAAATAAGGTGATATGGAGATCTGCAGCAAGGTGATATACTGGCAACATGCCAAGTTAGAAGTAGGACATTGATGGGGCAGTTAGTGATGTAGCAAAGCAGGGAACACATAGGACTGATTAGACAGGAAGTATTTGATAACTGAGAAGCAAAAATAAAAGAACAATGACGAACTATGAAAAAGGGCCACCTGATTATGAGTTGAGAACATAGGGGAATGGAATTTTGATTGAGAATGTCAAAGTGAAAAAGAAGGAGATGGAAATGATAGGTACTGCTGGCAGATGGATAGGAAAATACATGGAAAAAACAAGTTACAGACACGATTACTGTAAATTAGAAAGCATGAATGAAGGGGTACTACACATGCCAGGAGGGAGCCAGGGGTAATGACAATGTCAGAAAGACAGTAGCACACTCAGACAGGGCTGTTCTGCATTGAAAGAACGGAAACCACAGTGTAATGTGAAGACAATTACTCAAGGAAAGACACTTCAGTTTATCAGGCCATGCTAAAGATTAACAGATATGAAGAGAAGGCATCACCATGCCACTGCTTATGGAACAGATAATGATCTTACAGACAAAATATTAATGACAGAAAAGATAATGGAGTTGGAGCGGTTTCAGGAAGGAAGATGCTGAGACAGTTTTAGAAAGACACTAGCAATACCACGTATATTAAAAGCAAGGAAAGTAAGAATTCAAGACTCAATGAGTGGGTAAAGAGATGCTGCTGTAAGAAAGAATGCTGAGGTGGTAAGTGGTTGAGGAAGCTATGACAGGAGTTCAAAATATCCATCAACCTATCTGTCCATTTTCTAAACTTCTTGCCTGGTAAGGTTCATGGTAGTAGTAAGCTGACTGGACTACTCAACCCCTAGTTAACAATCCCAAAGATTCCCAGCATGTTGAATGATATAATCTTTCCTTCATGAACAATGGGTTGTTACCCAATCTGTCTCAAGTGACTCCTCTTAACACAGAGGAGCAGTAACTACACCCTGAAATCTTCCTTAACTGATTAGCTCTTCACTTTATTATAAAGAGTTAGCCAGGTAACCCTGGGAACAAGCCTCATTTATTTTACTTTCATTCATGATTTTATCTTTTTGGTCAGTGCCATGGACCATGACCACAGGTGAGGACAGGACAACAGGAAAAGTGAGATGTTAATTCTATTTCTCAAGTCTCATTTCTGCTGTAGTCTCCACTGCACAGAAAAGTACCTGATTTTCCACGAGTGAATTATGACTTCATTTTTAGAGGTGCTGACTTGTGTTACAGTCTCTACACAACAAATCTGGAACTACTTCATTCAATGTAAAACATTTAAGCCACTTAAAACCAAGAAAACAACAAAAGTACAAGCTTCACATCTCTAAACTAGAATATCTCCAAATTGTAGCTGTCCCTTGAGTTTTACTGCTCATGAAAATCATGAGCAGGATAAAAGATAAGACATAATATTAGTGGCAGCATGCACCCGCCTTAAACATATCACCAGCAATTTAGCCGCAGCAGACATTGTTCAAATACAGGGATGACATGGTACAGAAAACCAGTCTTTGCACCCTGTACTGTTGTAGTTCCTTCTTAAAATGTTCTAGAATATGTGGATCAGAAAACCAAACAATGCACTACCAAATACAGTTGGTAATATCTTTCAGAACAAAAAGAGAGTTAGAAAGCATGCATGTACTCATCTCTAACTGCAATACTTTACAGTATGTATCAATTGTTATTTCACTTCCACAAATCAAGTATGTCCACTACATATTTCATTTGGGTACCAGGCTTGCTTGTAAAACACTAGTGATTGACACTCATGTGTGTAATCACTACTGAGTGACTGTCAAGCTTTTCACTGGAAAAAGGAATTGACAGTGTACTAGCAATTTTCCCTTTCCTCATGTTGCTGTTATGTCAGAGAGGGTATACATAAGTAATGGGGTGGGAGGGTGGAGGATTGTCCTTCCACAAAAATTCTCTTTCTGTTTTTTTTTTTTTCACTGCCAATTATTGTTTACATTCAGGATGTTATGGTAATCTGTGAGGCAATCACAAATTATTCCTATATTTTCGGAAGCCATTCCATTCATAGTTTTACTTATGATATTTACTGGCAATTAAAAGAAATTGGATCACTTTTGTCAAACTAATGAGGAAAAATTAGTCCCATGATACATAGAGCAGAACATTCTATATCCACCTGGTATGCTAGTATGCAAAAGAGCAGGTTGTTCTCTTACTTGCATCCTGCAGCTTATTTATGAATAGAAGTATTTTGTGTGAGTAAATAGTGTTCTGCCTGAATGCCTAGCCCCTTGTTAACTGAAGCGTTGTGACTAAATACTCATAGCAGTTGAAATAAGAGTAGGAGAAATCTACTTTCTTCAGTGATTCATTGAAGACAGTGGTCAGAAGTTCAGGTAATTCTATACATACAGAAAAATCATTGAGTTTATCCTAATGGGCTTTATTGCCAAAGCTACCACCTTTAATGCAAAGAAAATGCTTTCTTTCTTAAATGGAATTTTATAATTTCTCCCACTCTTACCTTTTAAGAATTATGAGCATGGATACCTCTGAATTATCTCTACAAATTCACTGATGCTCTGCTGACTTTTTACCCTTTGCTAATTCGGGGTATGCCTCCCCCAGTTCTTCACATCATCCTATTGTATCATTCCTTTTAATTCAAGTCACGCAGTACTTTGATAACTTTGCACCTGTGCTGCTGTTATTGCCTTCACAGCTTCCTTTTGCTTCATTTGTCCCTGTTCACACTCTCCTACATCTGCTGCATTTCCTTTAACTTACTGAATCACCTTGTTTTTGCAGTTCATTGTACCTGTTTAGAGAATCACAATGACTTTCTCTATCCTTTTATCCTAATCTCCTTTATAGAAATATCCATGGTATCTTTTGAGGCAGGTTAGATTACCTGATCAGATCTATCTCCTCTGAGATTGTTCCCTAATTATTTTCTGGAGCACTTTCCACTTTTGTTACAGTTTACCTATTTTAAAGGTTGGTTTTCTTTGTTGTATACACCCTCTTTCCATAGATATACCAACTGTGTAGCCCTTTTTGTTGAAAATTACTTCCTGTGTGGTTACCAACTTTCATTCCTTAGTATGAGTACCACATCCTATATTTTTCTCACCTGGATGTTTACATGAGATATGTTTCATATTGTACCTTGAGTATATCCCTGTTCCTGTTTACAGCATAAATATATATATATATATATATATATATATATATATATATATATCTGCGGTATTGTCGCCTCACAGTAAGACGCTGTCCGGTTCGATTCTCAGCTAGAGCGTCTTCTGCGTGGAGACATGCGTGAATGGGCGTACCTTCGTTGAAGGTTGTGCATCAGGCCTGGCAAGCCGGTACATAAAAATCAACTGCCAATCAATAGCGGCGACCCCTAACCAGGAAAAGTCGAAAGACACAAACAAACAAACAAACAAACATATATAGACATACACATATTTATTTATAATTAAAAAAAAAATAGTCCTTTATGTAGGGATAACACACCCTGCATTCCCCTTGGGGGGTGCTGTGCCCCAGCACACTCTGATGCTTATATATTTGAAGACTGCACAATAATTGGGAAAGGGCAAAACTGCATTCTCCACTGTTATCTGACTTTGGCATTGTTTCACTGACAAAGATGCATTTCAATGTAGAAATATAACTAGCAAAACTGTTGACAAAACAATTTCTTTCAGCTCATGTAATTAGATATATGTGACACTTTTCCTAGCTACTGTATACATTCCTGTATCAACATCTTATGCTTTTCCTTTCCACTAGAAATGGGTCTATAAACATTACTTTGTGCCTTGTCTCTTGGGATGCCCTATGGTATGCAATGAAATAGTCTAAGCATGCTTCCAAAAAGTAAACTTCTGTTGG
>NC_056745.1:611998189-612020689 GCF_019279795.1 Protopterus annectens
TGACTCACGCATCATCTGCTCAGCCCAGTCCCTACCCAAACTGCAAAAAGTCACACAGGAAGCCTTTTCCTCTGTTGAAACATGGTTATCCAATGCCCAATTAATACTCAACCCAAACAAAACTAAACTACTCATCTTCCAACCCACTAAACATACTCAAAACAACTCTCACTTTAACATCACAGCAAAAGACAACACCACTATATACCCAACTGAACACACCAAATTGCTAGGAGTAGAAATAGACAATAAACTAAAATTTGACATTCACATATCCATGACCATAAAAAAAGTCCACAAAAAACTAGGAGCATTATACAGAAATAAGCAACTTCTCACCAAAGCAGCAAAGATTTCAGTAGCAAATTCCCACCTAATCTCCACCCTACTTTATGCCTCTCCAATATATACCAACCTAAGGCAATGTGATCTAAACAAGCTAGAGACCTGCTACAACAAAATCACCAAATTTGCCACAGGGGCATCCTACTGTAGTCACCACTGTCTCTCACTTGCTGAACTGGGCTGGCTTGAACTCCCTCATCTCCTTCAGTGGTATCAACTCTCACTCGCCCACAAACTAGTAAACCATCCACTAAATGTCCCATACCTCCAGAATCTACTCCAACCCTATCACACTACCAGACCACTAAGATCCAGCAACAAAAATCATTTGCAGATCACTAAAGCCAATAACTCTGCTGGTGAAGCACTATTCTCTTGCACCATAGCCAAATTATGTAACTCCCTTCCACCCACAATTACCTCCGTACCATCATGCACCCACTTCAAAACTTTACTAAAAGCGCACCTAAAAACATGCTGGCTATTCCCTTGAAACTCCCACTCTAATATCACCCACCCCATCCAACCACTACCTTTCTTTCCACTCCACTAACTACCTTGATTATAGCAAGCTCAGATGCTCATAAGCCTAGCACTTATTATACAGCAGGAACTTCTTATTGTAACATTTGTTAATGTCTGTTATGTACTTCACAAATAAAGATTCTAGTTGTCTACTGATGTACTATGTTCTTCATCTGTAAATATGTTGTAAGTAATTGCTATGTTAAATTGTTAATCCAATGTAACTTCTTCTTTCAGCTTTTCCCGGTTAGGGGTCGCCACAGCGGACTGGCAGTGGAGTTTTACAGTGTCGAGTTGCCAGCCCAGCACCCAACCTTCCATAGAAGGCACACACACAAACACACTCACACCTAGGGCCAAGTTAAAGTGTCCAATCCACCTACTGCATGTCTTTGGGATGTGGGAGGAAACCGGAGCACCCGGAGAAAATCCACGCGACCACAGGGAGGTCATGCAGACTCCGCACAGAAGGCACCCCAGCCGAGAATCAAACCAGAGAACCTCTTGCTGTGAGGTGGCAACGCTAACCGCTGCACCACCGTGGCTGCCCTATTTAATCCAATGTAACTACTGTCTGTTTATTTTAACTATGGAGCTTTTCTCCCCGGGCCTCCGCTGAAAATGGACTTACGTCCAGTCGGACACTCCCAGTCAACAAATGTAAATAAAATAAAATAAATAAATAAATATATACATATATGTGTATATATATATATATATATATATATATATATATATATATATATATATATAAAATGGATGGCGATTAAAGCCCTGGGGTATGGGTCTACCTTCAGAGGTCTGCCTAGACTGGCACATCTGTACACTATGTCAAACTCTATTCTTTCCCAGAACTCAGTAGTTCTCAGAAATGAATGAATCTGTATAGTGAGTCCTTACCATTAATTATTATAAGGGGAAGGACATAAGCTACAATTTGCATGAATTATTGACTTTTAAATCTAGAGACAGCAGTGAGAACTGATGATGTTACAATTAAAATCATATCCCAATAATCTTATTTTAGAAGTTCATTGTAAAGACAGTGCAATTTAAGAAAATTTACTAAAACTCTCACTGGCTGGCACATTCTACCCAGCTGCAGAGATGAGTAATGGATCTGTAGAGTTGTAACCACCTCACAGTAGTGACTATGAATGACACACGTCTCAGAATATCTTAGTGAAAGGAATAATAAAGATAACCAGTTACTTGTATGAGTGAACATATCAAAAAGATTTTCCCACAGTAATTCTGATCTCGTGAGTCCATGACTGGTGAGAGAAAAATATGTAAACCCACAGCCAAAATGCATGAGGGGAATATCTTTATGTTTTTTCTGCCAAACATGTCTTGCTAGAATTCAAGAGTGGATTCAGTCACGTTGTTGGATGTAAACATGATTGTCAACATCCAGCAAATCCATGAAAGTGACTAGAACAATATCAGGATCTATAAATGTATTTCACCGTCCACTCAATTAAGTATGAAACCTTTCATATGGTGAGGATCATGTCTGACTGCCCAATAGAATTCATCAAGATCCAAAACATTCTTCAGGACTATATTATTACATTATCTTCTGTGTTTAAGAGCTGTTCATTTGTCTTCCAAACATAAAGGTCAAGCAAGTCACTGTTATTGCACTAGTCTTGTTCTGTACCTTTCACTTTGGCATCATAATGCTTCTCTGAATGGATGAGTGCTGTTTGCTTTTTTGGTATTGCCATCCAAACATCAGAGATTTTAAGGCATCCTTTAGAGAGCTCCAATACAACAGTAAAATTATCATCCTTGTAACTACTGTGCCCCAGCACCAGTGGGCAGTAAAGAAACAATCTAAAGTCTAGGGCTCCCTCACAGAATCAAGAATCAGAGTGTCATCTACTAACTTGGTCAAGGTTCACTAATTACATTCGATACCTTACCAGAAAGGGACATATTATGGAAATAATCAGTATCTTTATACTGATATTTACTCCATCACTAGTCATAAATAACAACATTTATCACTGGAACTTGGAGTCTAATGCTTCTTTTTAGGGGAAAAAAAACCAAAACATTCCCTCTGTCATCACTGAGTTTGAAATTTGGGCACTATGGCTAGAACATATAATTCTATTAATGTACCTATCTTTCATTATTGATTTGGTACCTGGGTTACACAGCATCATTAAACTAGTGTTGTGATATACTGTCAATAAAGCATACAGAAATTCCTGTGAATCATTTAGAAAAATGATCTCACTACCCCACACATTCCAGCAGGAACATGGGTAGTCAGTACTTGAATCAAACATCTGCACATGTAAAGTCCACCAGAGCAGACAGCTGGTACTGACACTTGACTCTGTGCTGCCTGAATTTTATACTCAGATCTTGATAGCCCATAATAATTAAAAGAAATACTGCAATCTCCATCACCCGAAAGCTATTAAACATTATGAGATAGGAAGAGCTGGACAAACCACAGCTTAGTATCACTGCTCTCAGAACTACACTATATAAGGTTAAGTCCACCTCAAAGGGAAGTGCCTTGCCTTTAAAACAAAGAAGCCTTGTAGGAAAGAAGGGTGTAAAAAGGAAGTCACTTAGCCAGACACAGCTCTGGAGCAATTGGTAAACTGAACCAGGCTCCTCAGTGGTCTCGTGGACTAAAAGCCTAGTCACTACCTATAGTATGAGTTTGATACATAAAGGTCTCACTAAGCCAAATGAAGGTGTGTCACCAGGCGAGCAAGGAATTAAATAATGAAATACATACATTCTTAGAATTACATATTGCAATGTAGAACATCAAGTATAAAAAGGTTTTATGAAACTACATAGTTCTCATTCAACTGAATCATGTCAAGAAAACATAAATGCTCTTTGCTATAGTGCATTAATTTATTCCATTTTTTCTGTGTTAAAAGCTTACTTTATTAAGCATTAATTTTCTCCTATCATAAAGTACAGCACCAACAGACTATGCTGGAACCTCCTGAACCTGTTCAACTTCTAATAAATTAAAACATACAAGGATGGGAACAAATTCAGCTCTGAAAAAAATCATGTTATAGATTGTAGTTGTACAGTATCACAGTGGAAAGAAATGTAAAAATTAATTCATATAATAGATGCATTCGGTGTAAGCATCCAAGAAATTTGTACAAATATTCCTAAAGAGTAAATGTATAAGTATAAAAACAGAAGTATAATTTAAAATTAATCATTCATTATATTTGTTTACACACTACATAATTCCTTGCTTATAATAAAATAATTCCATTTTTCTAACATCATGTGCAAATAGGTATATTAAGCAAATCAGGTAAGGGAAAACAACCCATAAACAAGACGCTGGCCTTTATATTAAAGAAGAAATTAACTGGCAATGTCTTTGAAAGTGATTGTATGCTGGTTTATTTATTTATTTTTGCCCTACAGTTCATGCCATTCTTTTATGTTTTATTCTCTTTCTCTCTCAACATTTTTTAACAGTATAATGTACATTGGGATTTCTATAAATGGTACTCTGAATACCAAAGCAAAGAAATGATGACAATTCAAAGAAGTGAAGGGAATCCTGCATTTAAAAGGAAACACGTCCAAGTGTCATGTAAGAACACAAAACTCTTAAAAGAGTAGAAAATTCTTATTCAAAATGAAAAGGCACTTTGTGCCAAACTAGTCTTGCAAATATCTAACAAAATGTTGCCCGAAGCAGGTTCTAGTAAACCATCTGCTTGCTGGCAGAGTTCAGTCTGACAGTATGTTACCTTGTATACTACTAGAAGACAAATGTTACCAGCAATACATTCAGGTGATTTACATCATAGAAGAAGCTAAACTTCTTTCTCCCTGTTTGAAAAACAAACCAATTAATGCCTGTAGGACATCACATTGCAACATTTTTGTCACACAGTTTCAAAGCAGCTTTGTCTTCGTCTGTAGGAAACACTACCCTTCTTTTCTTTTATGTGATTAAGCAACTCAATGCCCATGGTCACTTTATGCCTTTAAGGCTCTCATATCCTTCGGTCCACCAAACTCATCCTCTGCTATTAGCATTAAGATTATAATTAAGAGTAATATGAAATCCTCAGAGCTAGTTTGGTAATTGAGAGTACTTTTGTCCCCGAGCTTCACTGAAATGGGGTCTTGCATAGCCCACTCAGACAATCACAGTACAAAAATGCAATATGTAAATAAAATAAAATAATATAAAATAAACGGTTGCATGTCGCTTGATAGAGTGCTCATTTGAGTGAAAGAGAAATAACTGACCACAAATGACGGAGATCACCTTGTTTGACTGAAACCTCATTTTGCTGAATCAGAAGTGACAGAAAACTGTAAGTCTATAGTATGTGATGGTATCATTTCTGATCATAGGAAATGTTAGACAACTGAACTTAGGAGAGTATATGTGGATTGGGAATGCCCAGTATCATGTTCTATGCCCAGATATGTAGAGTTTTGCGTTTGTGCACCAGCACTGACTCACTGTATGTGATGTTTTATTTACTGCACAGTTGTGTAACCATGAAGTTAGTATATGTAGGTAAGAGGGGTATACATATACACACGTGTATTTATCAGTGTAACTGGTTTAAGTGACTGTACAACTCAGTCACGCAGTATATTACACAGCTTCACATACAACTGATCTCTGCATTTAAGTTAAAGAAAATACCATAACAGTACAGTAACATTAAATAATGCCTCTGTGACTGTTGACATCTAAGACACCGCAACCATGTTATATCTTAATGAATTTCTTTTAGCGTAATAAGGAAAAGGCAGTATGAAAACAAGGACATTTGTACTGTCTTTTCCCATGTTTGTTAGCTGCATCCTTGGCTGGTTCTTAACTGTTAGTTACATGTGACTCTTGAGAGCAGACCTTGTAAAACTATATTTGTGGGACCTTCACTGGAGAATTACAGTAATGATGTTCAAGAAAATGAACATTTGCCAGCTTATACTTAAAGAAATGTTTCACCATATGGAAGAGATCTTTTATTTTACTTTTTTGTGAAGTGTATCTCAGTAATTCAACATAGGGTTATTCCCCATCCCTCTTTTAGGTGGAGAGTCTGTAGTTAGACTGGTGCGTCCTTAAAACACACACAGGCATATGTGCATGCAAAACACACACACACACACACACACACACACACACACACACACACACACACACACACGCACACATACACACATACTTATTTACAGATATATTTATTAAAGTTACTTCTTCACAAAGGAAGAATAAACATAAAAAATACTCACTGGATGCAGTACCAGATACCTACTACCTGTAGCAGTGTCCTGTAAAATAGATAAAAGAATCACATACGCTGCCATTTTCCAGCCTGGTATCAAGTTTGTACACCACAAAAGCTATTAAATTACTAGCACATTTTTGACACAAGAACATCCTCCACAACAACAAAACTCCCATACATTACAAACTTGCTCAGTATAGTTGAAAGGAATTAGATTTTGCAAAAGGACTCCGCATGTCCTATTTTCCTTTATGTTTTCAAATCTTAAGATCTACAGCAAGCTTATTCATTTGAACTTTAACAAAAACACAATTCTATCAAGTACAGTTGAATCTAACACTTGTAAAGATGTAAATAATCAGTAAATATGTTTAACAGAAACTTTAAGTACTTCTTAACTCAGCTTAAACAGTGTTTTCCAGTGTAAATGTAGTTCATAGGATGATTTTCTTTGCTACTTTGTTACTGACATATATGGCTCTAATTTCCACTGTGTGTATATGCTCATGTGTTTATGTATAATCTGTATGCATTTGTGTCTGTGCCTGGGCCATGGCTGAAATACATACTTGGACCTGTTCACCTGCCTGATAAACAAATATGGATGGATAGACAGATAGACAGTGAATGAATGGATGAATAATTAGATAAATAAAAAACTCCTTCAAGTCACTAAAACGTAATTAATAAAAATTCCATGAAACAGTTAATAAAACAACTATAGGACTTGATATTGTTGCCATGGATGTTTAATTTCTCCATCTCTGATTAAGTCTGACCACAAACATGTAACCTTCTCTATCAAAATGTCTGTGACTCCTGCAGTCAATAATTCTGAATTCCAAGAATTCAAATAGACAAATCAGTTCAAACTCTGTGATGAACTATCCAAACTGACTTGCAACATTACCAGACCTGAAACTTATGTTGCTATTAATGCAAAGGAATTTTATTTTGGCATAGATAAATGCCTACATCTGGACCATCTTCCTAGATCCTAATATAAAGGGAAATTTAAGAACAAACAAAGCTGGTAGTCCACCAACTTAAATAAACCTTGTAACAAGAGACAAGTAGAAAGAAAAACTTCTTAAATTATTCAACAGCTATAGGATTCCTCATATTAAAGATTGTATCTAGAACATCAGTGAAGAGCTAAAAGCTACTATTAGGGCTAGTAACACAAATGTTGTTGTTGTGTCTTTCGGCTTTTCCCGGTTAGGGGTCGCCATAGCGGAACTCCGGTCCGCTAATGATTGGTAGTTGATTTTTACATGCCGAGTTACCAGCCCTGATGCACAACCTTCAACGAAGGTACACCCATTCACGCATGTCTCCACGCAGAAGACGCTCTAGCTGAGAATCGAACCGGACAGAGTCTTACTGTGAAATCATGAACTTAAATTAGTTTACAAATACAAGGAAAATTATAAGTCCTTGTAAGCCCTTCTTTATCTGTATTAGGAAACTAACAAACAACACCCATCAGTTTTATGAATTTATCCAGAATGGTGCCACCCACTCAGGCCCAGAAGGCATAACAAATATTCTAGCAGAAAAATGCATTGTACTTTACCTGTGAAACAAGCACCTTAATTCCATAAATTCCCAAATCCCTTACACTCCCTAATATTACAACAGAACATTTACTGTAGGTGTTCCCTAAAACTAAAAACACGACTTCTGTGAGCCTGATAATTTATCTGAATGCCTAACAAATAGTGCCTAACATGCCTTTGTGGAGTCCCTTAAACTGAGCTTAGATGCAAGATTTGCCCCGAAGTATGGAAAACTGCAGTGGTGATGCCCCTACACAAGGCCGTTCATACCACTGACCCAGGAAACTATAGACCCATTAGTATGCCTAGTTTGATTTTCAAAGTCATGATGTACAAAAACTTATCAGGTTGGATTATCAGGTTAAACCCAAATCTGTGTGACTTTGTCAAAGGGAGATCCCACCTACTCAGTTTAGTTAACTTCTTTGAGAAGGTCACACAGGATGCAGAAAGTAGCCATTCTATTCACACAGCTAATTTAAATCTGGCAAAAGCATTTGACACTATCCTTAATAAGCTAAGTGTTTTAAGAATAGATCCATATCTGTTGAGGAAGATAGCCAACTGGCTGAAAGATAGAACCTGCATAGTTAAGGTGGTGGGCACCTGCTAGGAAAGTATCAGAGTAACTACTGATGTTCCCCGGGTATTGGTACTGGGACTCCTTCTTTTCAGTATCTAAACCTCTGATCTCCAGATCAGGAATCAGAACCTTTGTTTAACTAAATTTGTAGATATCTGCAAACTGGGTGGTACTGTAAAATTTCCCTCCAATACCCATTCATTACAGCAGGAATTAATCCTCCTAAACAAGCAGTGCATGGAAAAGGGCTAAACCTGTATTATTGTCACATTTAGGAAATAGCCATAGCATTGGTACATTTGGTAAACAACTCTCTCCCTCAGCATGCAGTCAAACCAAAGCCTAACTCGAAAATGATAATGTAGTCAGGGATCATGGTGTTAGTAATTCCTTCTCCTTTCGTTACCTTGTAGCAATAGTAGTCAGAAAATCCTTCTCTTAGTACAACTAATATCTGAAGGCATATCATCCAGGTCAAAAGAAGTTTATTATTCCCCTTTAGGCAGCCCTAATCAGACCATGTATTGAGCACAGTGTTTCCTTTGAGATGTACCTTTGTAGACATATTAAGCAAATAAAAAGGTCCTGGAGGCAACTAAATAAGTACCTCTGAGCTACCAAGAAAGGTGTGAAGTGCTGTTCCCTAACTTGGTTTCTTCCATGATCTTGCAGGTGATCTCAGCCTTCCCTTCTCCTGTCCTCCTTGATGTCCCGTATCTTCACAATTCAAACAGCTCCACTAATAATAGAACTAGGGACTTAAGTCTCCACCAGCACATAAATAAAACATGCTGTGGAGACAAATGTATTACTCCGCCGCTACTCCACCTCTGGAACATACTTCCTCTTTAAGTTAAACAATGTAACACCCTAGAATACTTCATATTCAACCTGTATGATTGGATGGTTACAAGCATGTTTTCTCCAAAATTAACGTGTTTTGTCCTTTTTGAAAATGAGGAGTAGAACATTAGTGTGGGTATTAGCAAGATGTAAATGGCCTTATGACACAATTGCCTTGTATTTCCTACGATCCTATTATCCTATATAATTCAAATTTGATAGTTAAGCCATTAGATAAAGACAATTCTATTGTTATTTTAAATGTTAGTCCATATGTACAAATGTTCCATGAACATTACCTGCCAGTTATCTTTATATAACTAATTCATGGAAACTTGTCAGTGGGCTACTTTTGAGCTTCAGAAGTTTGATTTCTGATTTTAAGTATTACTGGTGTTGCTAATGTTTTCTTTTCCACTACCAGAATCTACAAAAAAATAAAAAAATACAAACAAAAAAAAAACCAAAACATAAAGACACCTTTTGGTAGAACAATAATAAAAGGCTGTGGTTAATATCCAGAAGGTGTTGCTCAGTTTTAAGCAAACCTTGTTATTGTTTAATGCAACTTCACTTTCTTCCTTTAAAACGGAAGTTGTTGTGCGTGTGATGTGTTCTTTGTCACCATTGATATGACCCTGCTTTATGCCAGCATCGGACACCAGATCGACAGAAATTCAACAGTTTTTGTTGAAACTGAAATATGTAACATTTTTAAAAATATATTATCCTGATTGCCAGTTTTTTAAATTTTTGATGATGAAATTTATTGTCCGGTCAAAGGTACTGCCATGACTGAACCCTTTGTTGCCCTCATGCACTCATTTATTTATGGATTATTTTCAGTTATTGTTAATTTATAATCATTTTTTTTTCAGAATCAGGTAGTTAAATATTTTTTCTCTTTTATTAATGATACATTATTTGTATGCAGAGTGGACACCCATGGGTTTTCTTACGTTTTCCAAGACATTTCTTGTAACAGATTGGCAAGACATTAATTATTTAGACCTTATAGTAATTGGTGACATTTGTGGTAAAATACGAAGTTATGTAGCAAGTCTTCCTATGTTAAATCTATTTTGTATGATACACGTCATAATGCCAGTCACTTAATCCTAATCACTTAATCTTATAAACTCTACTCAGACCACATTAAACATATAGCAGCCAAAGGTAATGGTCTATATGGCTCCTTGCAGAGGTTATAATAAAAGTGAAGTTATGAAAAATAAATGGAGAGTCCGGACTATGAAGCATACACACACACATATCAAACTTTTCTTGTACATCTAATGATAATAAATATGCATATCCTTATTGCGTTAGACCATGTGTTTTTGGATTACTTAGCCAAGTGACATCTTTATTGCATTAGTTCACATGTTTTTGGGTTATTTAGCCAAGTGACATCTTTATTGCATTAGGTCACATGTTTTTGGATTACTTAGCCAAGTGACATCTTTATTGCATTAGGTCACATGTTTTTGGATTACTTAGCCAAGTGAGATCTTTATTGCATTAGGTCACATGTGTTTGGATTACTTAGCCAAGTGACATCTTTATTGCATTAGGTCACATGTGTTTGGATTACTTAGCCAAGTGACATCTTTACTGCATTAAATCACGTGTTTTTGGATTACTTAGCCAAGTGACATCTTTATTGCATTAGGTCACGTGTTTTTGGATTACTTAGCCATGTGACATCTTTATTGCATTAGGTCACATGTTTTTGGATTACTTAGCCAGGTGACATCTTTATTGCATTAGGTCACATGTTTTTGGATTACTTAGCCAAGTGACATCTTTATTACATTAGGTCACATGTGTTTGGATTACTTAGCCAAGTGACATCTTTATTGCATTAGGTCACATGTTTTTGGATTACTTAGCCAAGTGACATCTTTATTGCATTAGGTCACATGTGTTTGGATTACTTAGCCAAGTGGCATCTTTATTGCATTAGGTCACATGTTTTTGGATTACTTAGCCAAGTGACATCTTTATTGCATTAGGTCACATGTGTTTGGATTACTTAGCCACGTAACATCTTCATTGAATTAGGTCACATGTTTTTGGATTACTTAGCCAAGTGACATCTTTATTGCATTGGGTCACATGTGTTTGGATTACTTAGCCAAGTGGCATCTTTATTGCATTAGGTCACATGTTTTTGGATTACTTAGCCAAGTGACATCTTTATTGCATTAGGTCACATGCGTTTGGATTACTTAGCCACGTGACATCTTTATTGCATTAGGTCACATGTTTTTGGATTACTTAGCCAAGTGACATCTTTATTGCATTAGGTCACATGTGTTTGGATACTTAGCCAAGTGACATCTTTATTGCATTAGGTCACATGTGTTTGGATTACTTAGCCAAGACTGCATTAAATCTGTTTTGGATTACTTAGCCAAGTGACATCTTTATTGCATTAGGTCACGTGTTTTTGGATTACTTAGCCAGGTGACATCTTTATTGCATCAGGTCACATGTTTTTGGATTACTTAGCCAAGTGACATCTTTATTGCATTAGGTCACATGTTTTTGGATTACTTAGCCAAGTGACATCTTTATTGCATTAGGTCACATGTTTTTGGATTACTTAGCCAAGTGACATCTTTATTGCATTAGGTCACATGTGTTTGGATTACTTAGCCAAGTGGCATCTTTATTGCATTAGGTCACATGTTTTTGGATTACTTAGCCAAGTGACATCTTTATTGCATTAGGTCACATGTGTTTGGATTACTTAGCCACGTAACATCTTTATTGAATTAGGTCACATGTTTTTGGATTACTTAGCCAAGTGACATCTTTATTGCATTGGGTCACATGTGTTTGGATTACTTAGCCAAGTGGCATCTTTATTGCATTAGGTCACATGTGTTTGGATTACTTAGCCACGTAACATCTTTATTGCATTAGGTCACATGTGTTTGGATTACTTAGCCACGTAACATCTTTATTGCATTAGGTCACATGCGTTTGGATTACTTAGCCACGTGACATCTTTATTGCATTAGGTCACATGTTTTTGGATTACTTAGCCAAGTGACATCTTTATTGCATTAGGTCACATGTGTTTGGATACTTAGCCAAGTGACATCTTTATTGCATTAGGTCACATGTGTTTGGATTACTTAGCCAAGTGACATCTTTACTGCATTAAATCACGTGTTTTTGGATTACTTAGCCAAGTGACATCTTTATTGCATTAGGTCACGTGTTTTTGGATTACTTAGCCAGGTGACATCTTTATTGCATCAGGTCACATGTTTTTGGATTACTTAGCCAAGTGACATCTTTATTGCATTAGGTCACATGTGTTTGGATTACTTAGCCAAGTGACATCTTTATTGCATTAGGTCACATGTTTTTGGATTACTTAGCCAAGTGACATCTTTATTGCATTAGGTCACATGTGTTTGGATTACTTAGCCAAGTGGCATCTTTATTGCATTAGGTCACATGTTTTTGGATTACTTAGCCAAGTGACATCTTTATTGCATTAGGTCACATGTGTTTGGATTACTTAGCCACGTAACATCTTTATTGAATTAGGTCACATGTTTTTGGATTACTTAGCCAAGTGACATCTTTATTGCATTGGGTCACATGTGTTTGGATTACTTAGCCAAGTGGCATCTTTATTGCATTAGGTCACATGTGTTTGGATTACTTAGCCACGTAACATCTTTATTGAATTAGGTCACATGTTTTTGGTTTACTTAGCCAAGTGACATCTTTATTGCATTGGGTCACATGTGTTTGGATTACTTAGCCAAGTGGCATCTTTATTGCATTAGGTCACATGTTTTTGGATTACTTAGCCAAGTGGCATCTTTATTGCATTAGGTCACATGTGTTTGGATTACTTAGCCAAGTGACATCTTTACTGCATTAGGTCACATGTTTTTGGATTACTTTTCAAGTGACATCTTTATTGCATTAGGTCACATGTTTTTGGATTGCACGTTGTTAAAAATGCAGTTACTTTTCTATGTGCTTTGTCCCACACTGTCTGATGACCATCAGGCCCATTCATTCCCTAGTGAGGGACAGCCCCCCACAGAGAGCTGTCCAGAGGAGCCTTCATTAAGGCAGACATCAGGGAGTTTGTAATCTTCACAACATCCCAGAAATAACAGCATTCTATATGTAAGTTTGTAACTCCATTCATGGTGGGGAAATGGGTTGCCCACATCACCACAGGGGACTCAAAATTCCACTGCTAATAAGGGTTAACACTAGGGGTGGCTTTGTAAGCTAAAAGTCCTCTCCCAGGTCACTCAGTGCAGTATCTTCCCTCCTTCAAAAGACTGTGGCTATGTGTGTTCTACTCTGGCCTGCCCTGCCTGCCAGGATGGGTTGACCCACCCTTCCTTCCCTGCTAGTGATCTACCAATCAGACTTAAGTTGCTTTGGTTTGCCTTCTACACCAAGACACTGGCAAAAATGAATGGAGTATTTTAACAGATAAAAGTCACTTAAAAATCATTTCACCTTTTAGACCTAGGTTTGCTTGTGAAGGTAATAATGTATCTGATTATATTGTTAACAGTAGATTTCTTAGTCTCGTAGTACAGATACCAAGAATATTTACTGGCCTCAGATGAACTAAAGCCTGCAGTCATTGTAACATGTGTCAATATGTTATAACAGAAATTGACCAAATTAGTTATACACTGATGTCCCTCTTAGCAGGCTGGATAAGCAGAAGCCTACAGTTAGTTACCTGTCAGGGGCCAGGATCCAAAAGATCACTCATGCACTCAGGTCACTTACCTGTAAGTACCAGTATGACTCAGTCATAGTCCACATGGGCATGAATGACCTCAGATGTACCTCCTTGGACTCTATGAAGAGACACATGATTGAGCTCTCAGAATGTCTCACAGGCAGATATAAGCCTAGCACTGAGCAGCATTCTACTGTCTCTAAGGATGATGCCACAATACAAGCAGAAAATGGTCAACTTTAACAATTGGCTTAGCTACTGGTGTCATTCAAAATGGGTCCAATACTTGTCAGCCTGGGAGGACAAGGCTGACAGGCCACGCTACAATGCCAGGAATGGTCTTCTTCACCTGTCACTTCTAGACTGTCAGATATTGGCCAGCACATTGTCCACCGCTATAGTCCTTTTTTAGACACTGCCAAGCAGACAAAACTTCTAACACAATAAAAGCTACTCAGGACAAGCTAAAGGTGTCACTGCTTAATACCAGGAGTCTCAACTAGAAACTGCACTCCCTAAAAACTCTCTTCAACCTGGAGAATGCTGACTACTGTGCAGTTACTGAAACATGGTTCAAAGCCATGGAAACCACTTCAGCAGTTCATGGTTATAATACCTTTCATATGTTATAAACACCCACTGAGCACGAAAGAGCAAAAGTCTCAGATCTATCTGTCTACATAAAGGATAAGCACACCTCAAGGCTGTTGAAGCAATATGACATGCTTGAGCTACTCTGTGTCCAACTAACCATGGGAAAAATCCATTACCATATTCATGCCAGCTACAGATCCCCCATCATGAACCAGGAAACCCATAAATCATATCTGAATTTACTAGAATCATTCAGAATCTAGCTCAATACCATAATCATGGGTGATTTTAACTACTCCTCCATTACCTGGAAAGCATACATGACCACTAACATGCAGGTCCAAAGATTTCTTGACTTGGTAAATTTAAATGCCCTGGAGCAGCTGGTCTGTACTCCCTGTATGGGAACAAATATCCTAGATCTGGTATGGGAGAATGTTGCACCCTCCTAGTGTGATGTCCTTACTGGTAAGATCAGGTCACAGAGTAGCCTCCCTTAAAATAAAGTTAAAAGTGGTCCCCCCACCTAACCCCAATAACTTTAAGAACCTCTCTAAGGCAAATTACCCTCCATTAACAGAGGGCATATCTAGTTTCCGAGCTCCCTAAATACAAAAAGCACAGAAATCTATACAGAGGAGTACACAAAAACCCTGGATGACCATATTAACAACTGCATAGATACAGCAATACCAGACCGAAATAAACACAAATCAAACTGCAAAACAAGCCACGCTGGTGGACCCCTGGTAGCAATAGCCTGTGCAAAAAAGGAAAGAAAATTCTGTTGAGACGTAAGTGGGAATGTGCACAACAGAGCAAAAAGTTCCTGAAGTGAATCATGGAACTAGTCAAGTCTCTGAAAGCAGACTTTGAGGTAAAAAAGACTCCAAGGCTAAGGATAACCATAAGGCATTTTTCAGTTAGGTACACAATCTTAAGGGCAATGCCCAACAATGAGCAGAATTAGTTGTAGATGGCATTGCCTAGACTCAGCATGAAGATATAGCAAATATACTGGTTGAAAAATTCAGCTCGAATTTCACATCCCCATCACCCTCAGTTTTACTCCAAGAAATACTCTCCACCATCCCACTGCCAATTATCGCCAAAGAACAAATTGTTACTGCACTTTCCAAAAACAAACTCTCCAAAGATAAAAATGTAGCTTCGGTGGGGCCTGATGATATACCAGGTTGCATCTTAAACAGCTTAAATCAGGACGTATCAGTTCTATTAAGATCTCTGTTTAACCACAACCTCCAGACTGGCTTTGTCCCAGTAGAATGGAAGACAGCAACAGCCATTCCTTTGCATAAAGAGGAACCATCTACCGACAGTACAGTTGTGTACACTTACCATAAATGTAGATGTTCGAGTGTATTCACTGTTGCAGTCATCATCTGTGGGTTATCCCTGCTGTAGTAGCCCTCAGCCGGCCCGAATACCAGAGTCAATGTTTTTCTGCATCAGCTGCTGTCGCCCGTAGACTGACATCAGGTCATCAGTGCTATAAAGCAAGGCAGCTGATGCCATTACATCAGTTTTTCTTGCCCTAACCAAACAGAAGCCTCAGGAGATAAGACACAGAAGACATGGTGGTGAACAACCACCCCAAGAAGCTTATGTCTCCCAAAAGAATTAAAATATAAGGGGGAAGGAGGGAGGGAAACCAGGGCTGCAACAGTGAATACACTCGAACATCTACATTTATGGTAACTGCACACAACTGTACTACGCTCTTTATGTTTCACTGTTGCAGTCATCACCTGTGGGAAGATTCCCAAAGCTGAAGAGAGGGGGTGGGATAGTGAAGAGACCTAGGCAGGGGTAAGGAGGCCCTGCAGTACTGCAGATGCAAACCCTGACCTAGCCTTAGAGAAAAGAGGAAGGTGATAATGCTTAGTGAAGGTATGGACAGAGGTCCAGGTGGCAGCTTCCAAGATGTCCCTGGTGGGAACTCCTCTAAGGAATGCTGTGGAAGTGGAGGCTGCCCTAGTGGAATGGGAGCGAACAGACTTGGGGGAGGTTTCCCATGAAATCTGTAGCAGAAATGGATACAGTGTGATATCCATTTAGAGATAGTCTGCTTGGAGATGGGCTTCCCCTCTGCCCCTAAGGCAAGACTGACAAGAATTGGTCTGTTTTTCTGAAGGGTTTAGTACGGTCCAGATAGTATCTGAGCTGCCTGTGCATGTCCAGAGAGTGCAGAATTCTTTCCCCCTTATTTTACGGTTGGGGAAGAAGGTAGGCAGATGAATGGCCTGGTTGAGAGTCACATTAATTATCACCTTGGGCATAAAGGAGGGGTTAGTCCTAAGGGACACCCTGTCTGCATGGAAAATGATGAAGGGCTCAGTGGCCATCAGTGCCTGCAGTTCAGAAACCCTTCTGGCTGAAGTGATGGCCAGCAAAAAGGCAGTCTTCCAAGAGAGGAATTTCAGTTCTGCAGAGGCAGCAGGTTCAAAGGGTGGTAGGGTCAGTTTTTCCAGAATAAAATTAAGGTCCCAGGCTGGCATGGGAGGCCTTCTGGGAGGCCTAATGTTAGAAGCCCCTCTTAGGAATTGCTTAATCAAAGGGTGAGAGAACAAAGGCTGGTCTGTGTTAAACTGAGCAGAAATGGCTGAAGCATGAATCTTATCTGAAGAGAAGGAGAGACCGCAATTCAGTAACTCAGCTAGATATTACAGAATGAGAGGGACGGCAGGTAGGGATTAACTGACCCCTCTGGTTTGGCACCAGGAGCAGAATCTTTTCCATTTTCCTGTATAAGATCTTCTGGTGCTTGGCCTTATGGCCTCTGTGAGAGTGTCCAGCACCTGCTTGCTTAGCAGGGGCCCGTCCCTTACCTTGGGAGTAACAGCCATGCTGATTACCCCCCCTTGCTTGAGTAAAGAGGTTTTGGATCTGTGGAAGCTGCCAGGGCAGATGAGATGTCAGGCTGTGCAGCAGGGGGTACCAATGTTGCCTGGGCCAATCTAGAGCAATGAAGATGGCCTTGGGCCCCTCCTCCCTGATCTTATGAGTACCTTGGGAACAAGAGGAAGAGGGGGAAAGACGTACACAAAAAGGGAGTTCCAAGGGATGGTTAAGGCATCCACCTTCCATGCTAGGTGGTGAAATTCCCTGGTGCAAAATTTCTTTAGCTGATGGTTGAGATGTGAAGCAAATAGGTCTACCACTGGGATTCCCCACACTTGTCAAGATTTTTCCGTGAAGCTGCCATTTGTGGGAGTCCACAATGTGCCTGGTTAAGTGGTCTGCCAAGGTGTTGTTGATTCCTGGGAGGTATTGGTCTATAAGGTGTAATTCCATGGATGAGTCCATCAGCCAGAGGTTCATGGCTAGCCTGCACAGTGGGTAAGATTGAGTCCCTCCCTGTTTGTTGATGTACCACATTACTGTGGTGTGGTCAGTTTTGACAAGGATAACCCCTGGCCTGCACTGCAAGCATTTCCTTCTGGTTGATGTGCAAGGGAAGGTGTAGTGCATCCCAAAGGCCCTGGGTGCACCTGCCCCCTAGGTGGGTGCCCCAGGCGACTTCTGAAGCATCAGTGGTGAGGGTCTGGCCTGTTGGGCAGTGGATAAAGGGAAGACCCTGATTCTTGGCACATGTCTCTGCCCACCAGAGCAACTCTGCCCTTATACAGGGGATCAGAGGGAGGGATGTCTCCAGAGGTTGAGAATGCTGGCATCAAAGGTTCCTTAGGTACCACTGAAGTTTCCTCAAGTGCAGTCTGGCCAGAGGAATCAGAAGGATGCAAAAAGCCATGTATCCCAAGGCTTGCAAGAACTTCAGTTGACTTTGGGGCTCCAGCTGAGTAAAGCAGAGAGAGACAGGAATTTCTGCTTCTCTGGGGTTAGGAAGGCCATTTGGGATGCTGTGTCCAGCAGTGCTCCCAGGAAGATGATACTCCTGGAGGGAGTCTGCTTTGATTTGCTCTCATTGATGGTGAATCCCAAGGAAGTGAAAAGGGTTTTTTACGAAGAATAAGTCCTGCAGGAGCTTTTTTTGCTCTCTGCTTGGATGAGGCAGTCGTCCAGATATGGATAAATCTGAATGTTTTTCTGTCTGCAGAATGCTATGGGCAGGGCCAGGCATTTGGTGAAAACTCCCAGTAGCCACAAACCAAAGGGAAGATCAGAGAATTGAAAGTACTGTGAGACTGCTCTGAAATGCAGGAATTTTCTGCAGGAATCCCTTATGGGGATATGGAGGTATGCATCTTTCAGATCCAGGGTCACTAACCAGGCATTTTTTGTCAGCATAGTCAGCAGCTTCTGCAAGGTTAACATTTTGAATTTGGGGAACACCAGGGAGGTGTTCAGAATGGATAGATCCAGGATGGGGTGCCAAGTGCCCTCCTTTCTGGGATAAGGAATAGCCTGGAATAGAAGCCTTTGCCTGCTTAATCTGTGGGAACAGGTTCTACTGCCCCCTGGGATATTAGGGTTTGGAGTTTTAATCCCTCTGCCCACTGATTTGGTGGTAAGTCTGTGTACCCTTTGGGGATTGGTAGTTCATAGAAATTGAAGTTGTATCCCTGAAAAATGATCTTTAAAACCCATTGGTCCTTGGTTACAGACAGCCAATTTTTTTGCAGAGGGACAGCCTTCCTCAAGCTTTTGGGTAAAGTGAGGGCAGAGGGGGGGAAGGGAGTCATTGAGAGTTTTTGCCATAGAGGGATGGCTTAGAACTCCCTGCCTTAGAGGCGGATGTGGTCCACTGTTTGGTTCTCTGTTGTTCCTGCTGTAGGGACCTGGGTGTCTTGTCCCTGCAGGGCTTAGCTTGCCCCTGTCTGCTAGGGGCAGGAAAGGACCGGTGTTTAGAGAGAAAGTTCCTGCTAAATCTAGGTGGTTGAACTTGAAAGAAATATTTTACTGTTTGCATAGATTTGGCTTTGTCTTCCATTTTCTTAAGTACCTCTTCTGCTTTTTCCCCAAACAAGCGATCTTTGTCCAAAGGTGCATCAATTAACTTAGGCTTGACATGATTAGGTAGAGGTTGTTCCTTCAACCATGCATGTCTCCAAATGACAGATCCAGACACTGCTGCCCTGCTAGAGGCTTCTAATGCATCCTGTCTGCAGTGTAAAGAATGCCTAATCACTTGAAAAGAGGAGTGCAATAAATCTGCTAGCTCTTTAGAATTGGCACAGTCAGGAAAAGTAGAAATGTTTTGCTTTAATAGTTCCAAAGTGTGCTGTTGATATTTTAACACATGGAACTTACAGTTGAGAGTTCTGATGGCTAAGGTTGCAGAGGTATATACCTTTTTTCCCCATTTGTCCAGAGCTCTGGCCTCTATCAGAAGGAGTAGGGTTCTTTGCAGAACTCGCCCTGGCTCCTTTGGGGCACTCTGTAATGACCTCCAGGTCTGCAGCAGGATTTCTGTGCATGAATTTGTGGATGTCTGGTACCCTGTAATACCTGTCATGCTTTCTGGGAGCAGGAGGAAGGACATCCAGGGCTAAACTAGATTCAAGGAAAACATCATCCACCACATCTAAAACAGGGGGGATGGCAAGAGGTCTGTGCTGAGGAAGGTCTAGAAATTTTCTTAGCGTTTTCTTGGATTGAAGGAAGTCATGAGATTCCCATTGGAAATGCTCCCTGAAGGTATGGAGTGTTTCCCCAAAGGAAAAATCTTCTGGTGGGGAGAAAGAAGGGATGGATTCCTCTGCATCTGAATCCTCATAAGCAGTAAGAGGTTGCTGATCCTCTTCCAAGTCCGAGTAATCTGATTCCTCAGAATCCTGTTCTGTTAATAATTCTGGAGAAAGAAGTCTTTTTCTTTTAGAAGAACATGCCTGACTGCCCCTGATAAGGAAAATAAAATCTTCCATCATCTTAAGCATCAGGGCCTGGGGTGGAGGGGCAGGAGGAAGATGGTGGCTAGAGGAAGATTTCCTAGGGGTGGCCTGGTTTCTAGGCCTAAGAGAAGTCATCGGTCTGAGATTAGCAGTAGCTGGGTGTGAAGACATTGGTTTTTGACTGGAATCAGTAGTGCAAAAGACATCCTCGGAATCTGGTACCTGCTTAGTGGCTCCGGACCCAACCGAGGCATAGACAGCCAAAGGCTCTGAAGATTAAGACGATTTCTGCAGCATACTGGACTCTGAAAGTGTCTTGGTACAGGCCTGCATGGCAATTGCATTGGGCATCAGGGGCTGCAAAAGTGCCTCACTGAATTCAGGAGTACTGATGACCTGTTTAGTGGAGGAGTTGTTGGAAGGCTTGGCCTTGTAAGGTCTATCTTTATCCTTATCCTTCTGCTTTTTTGGAGGTTCTGCTAATGGTTGGCTAAGCAACACCATATGACAAGACAGAGGATGAAAATAGCTATCAACAAAAAGAGCTCTCCGACAAACAGTTCTCGCATTAAAAAGAGCACAGAACTAACAGCGGGTTATGTCGTGGTCTGGGCAAAAACAAGTAATGCAGTAAGAATGGAAGTCTCGGTGTGGGATTTGCTCTTCACAGGCGAGACAATTGTTAACTTTTTTGGACATCGGATTGTGCAAGAAAAAGAGATCCCCAATGGGGTACTTAGCTTTAGACGTTTTCAGCTGTGATCCAAACTCTGGTAGCGATTAACCGGCACACTTGCAAACTGCTTCTGCTATGGGCTCCATGGCAAGAAAGACTGATGTAATGGTGTCAGATGCTTTGCTTTATAGCACTGATGACCTGACTTCAGTCTACAGGTGACAGCAGCTGATGCAGAAAAACACTGACTATGGTATTCGGGCCAGCGGAGAGCTACCACAGCAGGGATAACCCACAGGTGATGACTGCAACAGTGAAACACGAAGAACATCTGGGAAATTACAGACCCATAATTTTGACTAGTCTTATATGTAAGGCTATGGAAAGAATAATCATTGGGCCTGATAAATAATGACATAGGAAACCTCAAATACTGGACCCGACCTAATTTGGCTTTGTCAAGGGCAGGTCATGCCTACTGAATCTGATGGATTTCTTTGAGAACGTCACTAAGGCCATGGATGAGAGTAACAGACCTGGCCAAGGCATTTTCCATAATTCCTCACTAGGTGTTATAAGTAAACTGACAAAACTGGATATAAACATATATATAAACAAATCTATGTCACCAGATGGATAGCCAATTGGGTCATGGACAGGACACATGTGGTTAAAGTGGGTGAATCCAGATCCAGCAAGAGGCCATTTACTAGTGATGTGCCACAGGGCTCAGTGCTGAGGCCACTTCCATTTATAATATACTTTCTGAGGTCAAGGCTAATGTGGAAGGGATCTGGATGATAAAGTTTGCTAATGATTGCAAGCTGGGGGCAATCACTGAATCCCCCAGCAATCTAGATATCCTTCAGTAGGGTCTAGATCAGACAAATTATTGGTGCCAGAACCATGGCCTAAAACTAAATGTGAAAAAATGCATTATCATACCCTTTAGGAAGTCAAATACCCCTGCAAATTACAGCATCAAGAGCACAGCCCTAAGAGTAGACTCAGAGGTGAGAGATCTAGGTATACAGATAGATAGGAGCCTGAATTTTGACCACTATGTGTCTGCAGTGGTGAAGAAGTCCTTCTGTGTGGCACAATTTATAAGTAAAGTATGGCCTCCAAAGAAATTATAGTCACGCTGTACTCAGCCCTCATTAGACTAATAATAGAGTACAATGTGCCAGTTGGCATATACTTGACTAGGTACTTACAGCAGTTGAAGTGACCTCAGAGGATCCTCACAAAGATAACACAGGGTGTAAACATGTCCTATATGGAAAGACTAAATGCCCTATCTCTTTACTCTGTCTCCTACCAACTATTAAGGGGTGACCTATGCCTGACCTACAAGGCACTCATAAATCCAGCCCTGATGGAGCTGCTACACATCCACAAATCAAACAGCATGAGGGTCACCTGATTTAGAGATCTAAACTTAGCGACTCAAACAAATCATGATGGAAAGACAGATATGTGTCGCAGAGATTGCCCCTTCTTTGGAGCATGCTCCGTATTCACATTAAGCAGAGCCCTTCCCTGGCA
>NC_056745.1:612025689-612030689 GCF_019279795.1 Protopterus annectens
TTAAGGCAATATTATATACTTGCAGACTAGAAAAGTTAATATTTGTTACTTCATGAAGAAAAAAATTATGAAGACACAAAAAATGCTGAGGGTTAAAATAACAGGAGCTTGCACTCACATCTTTTTTACTACTGGACTTCCTGACTTAAGGGTGTTACAGCATGATGTAAATGTTTTATACACTGAGGAAATGGCACTGTTCTATTTTTCTGTTTCTTATTATGAGGCAGAACATTTAAAAGCACAAGAGAATTAAGGGTACTTCTTAAAAGTAGCTCTAAAAGAATGATGTATGAAATCAACATTAGAAAATAATTTGTCTAACTTGTATGAAAAGTATCACATGAAAAAAAAAACGATCTACGCAGATATCACAGTTTTTTATATTTTATAACACATAAATCCAGTTAAATTTGACATTGGGAACAGGTTCACTTTTTGCTTCCACCTGCTCTGTGTTATCATTTAGTTAATTTAAAATGGGTCATTAAAGGCCACAGTTTCCATGTTCACTCACAATGTTACCACATAGCTATCTTGCATTCAGGAGAACATATCAGATGCAAACAATGGACACTGTTAACACCAGGCCACAATATGGACAAAAATTATTGGCTTCAACAATTGGCTTAGCTTCTGGTGTCATTCTTTCAGAGTAAAATACATATCTGCCTGGGAGGAGATGAAATGGCCTACAGGTATCCTTCCAAAGCTTTCTTATACTAGTTAAATCCTGGTCCTTTCTCACAGTGCATTTTTAGGCAACATCAGTCTTCGAAAGCTTCCAACATAACAAAACAGAATCTGGATAACATAATGGTATTGTTACTGACTGCTAGGAGCCCAAGCAAAAAATCCATTCCTCCAAGCACTCCTTACCCTGGAAAACATTGATAATATGCACTGTCACTTGCACCTGGTTCAATATCAGTGAGAACATTCCATTAGTGCAAGGTTTCAATGCCTATCACATGTTCATGCCTACCACACTACATGAAGGCATAAAAAGTTACAGTGTCTTAATATTCTTAAAAAAAAAAAATCAACTCCAGACTCGTTAGACAAGGTAACAACATATAACTCCTACAAGTTCAACTTGCTATTAACAAAACCACTTATTATATCATAGCTAACTATACAACCTCCTTTATGCCCCCCTCAACCCGTACTTCATACCTAGCTGGTATCGTGTCCCTATACATAAAGCCAAACATCATTTTAGTAAGAGACTTTAACTACCCCTAAATTAACTGGGAGACTTGTACAACCTCAAGCTTGTATGCCCAGAGATGTTTGGACATTATCAGTACAAACTCTTTGAATCAGCAAGTCCACATCCCAAACAGGAGCAACAAAATCTTAAATGCGGTTCTTGTCAATATGGGACATCTTTGCTCCCTACCAAACGTCACTCCTTTTCTGGTCAAATCAGACGACAAAACAGTCACTTAGGAGACTGAAGCCATAAGCACTGACTGATACCTCAGTATTCGGAGGTTATGTAAAAGCTGATCAGCTAACATTGAGTAATGACTTGACTAAATTCAAAATCCCCTTCGAACATGACCCCCACTGATTATGGAGAATCCTTTATCACCAAATTCTTTGCACGTGTAAACAGCTGCATAGATGCTTACTCCCCCCTCTGAAGTAAGTACAATGCCAGATTTAAGAATAAACCTGTATGGTGAAACCGAAATGTAAATAGGCTCAATAAAAATAATAAAAAAAAACATTGCATTGCCAAATTTAACAGGGAACTTTAGACCATGATCAAATCAATCAAAGTCACATAGGAAGAAAAAGTAGCCATTCAGGTGAAGGATAACCACAAAATCTTCCTTAAACCTCAGAAATAATGCACAACACTGTGCAGAGCTAACAGTAAATGAAATCTAGCTCAAACTCCCTCCTCCTCCATCTATAATTTCAAATGACATACCTGCATCTCCAAAGAACAAGTCCTCGAGGTACTATTCAAGGCCAAAACTGCTACTTTCATGGAGATGGATAACATACCAGGCTGTCTATTGGTCAAGTAGCATTGATCATTGAAATTGCTACATCCAGTGATTACAGTGTCTACACAGAGAGAGAGACACACACAAACATCATAAAATATCAGGATTTACAGGCAGAAGCTAGGGCTATGTGGAAGAAGGATACCCAGACAGTTCCAGGCAGGTATGACCCTAGCCCTGAGTAGCATCCTGCCTTCGCCCAGAATGATACCACAGTATAAGGACAAAATGATTGACTTCAACAATTGGCTAAGCTTCTGGTGTCATTCAAAGGGGATCCAGTATTTGTCTGCCTGGGAAGACATGATGCTTTGCCAGAGATGGTCTGCACCTGTCACTCCTGGGATTCAGGTTACTGGCTAAAGCTCTTGCCACCACCTATAGTGCCTTTTTTAGGCAAGGTTCAAAGGATAAAACCACCACCATAACAGATACAAGCATGCAAAATCTGAAGGTAATGCTACTCAATGCTAGAAGTCTAAACCTCAAAATGCACTCTCTCGAGGCACTCCTAAAAATGGAGAACATCGAAATCTGTGCAGTGACTGAGACCTGGTTCAAGGCTCCAGAGAGAACCCCTGCAATACCAGGCTCCAATTCTTACCACACTTTTTGGCCACAAAACCAAGACTGAAACACTAAAGGTGGAGGAGTGTCCATATTCACTAAGGATATTCACACCTCCAGGCTAGTTGCCCAACACAATGCATCTGAAATTCTCCAGGTGCATCTAACACTAGGTAAGACTGCAACCCAAATTGTAGCTTGCTACAGATCCCCCACCATACCCCAAGATTCTCACTACACCTTCCTAAACATACTGGAAAATATTAAGATACAACCAAACACCCTAATGCTGGGTGATTTCAACTACCCTGCCATTAATTGGGAAAACTACTCGGGTACCAACTCCTTTTCCCAACGGTTCTTGGAATTCATAAATTCCAATGCCATGGATCAACTAATCCATTGTCCCACCAGGGGCTCCAATATCCTAGACCTGGTCATTACCAACATGGGAGATAGATGCTCCACACCAGTGGTCACCCCCTCATTGGTCAGGTCTGACCATAAGCAAATCACCCTTGACATCCACATCCCACTCCCACCCCCCAGTAAGGAAACCTCCTTAAAAAGCTTCTCCAAAGCCAACTTCATGCTACTGAAGTCAGAAGTGACAAACTTCACAACACCCACGCAGACAGGATCTGGAAGTTCAACTGCAGAATCCTACACTAAGGCACTGTACGAGCACATCCACTTGTGCATGAATCGTGCCATCCCAAATAGAACCAAGATGCTCTTCTCCAAAAAAAGGAAGCCAATTTGCTGGTCCCCTGCTATAAACAAACTATACAACAGAAGGAAGAAACTGTTGCAGAAAAGAGGAAAATCCCAGGATGCAAAAAACTCCCTCACCAGCCTCAGTAAGAAGCTGAGATCCCTCATAAAATCCTCCAAAGCTAGTTACGAAAATAAAATTGCCAAAGATTCCAAAGACAACCACAAGGCATTCTATAGTTATGTCAAGAATCTATATGGCAATGCTCAGATCTGCTCTGAGCAACAACAGAATGGCATTAAATATACTGATCCCAAGGATACTGCCAATATCCTGGCAGATCGATTTAGTGCCAACTTCACCCCCTCTCTCACCCACTAAAGGGCCCATCTCAATACCAAAAGATTGCCAAATTCCGATAATCACAGCCATACAGGTAGAAACAGCATCCATGGGACCAGATGACATCCCGGGCTGTGTACTACATGAACTACAAAATGAACTGGCACCCCACCTAAGTGTCATGTTTAATCATAGCCTCACCTCAGGCTTCGTGCCCACTGAGTGGCGCCCAGCTACAGTTATCCTGCTCCACAAGGGATGATCCACCTTGGATCCTTGGAACTACTGTCCCATCAGTCTGACAAGGCTGATCTGCAAGGGCATGGAACGCATTATCATGGAACTTATAAACAAAGACATTGGCAACCTTCAAACACTGGAACCCACCCAGTTTGGGTTTGTGAAAGGCCGATCTTGTCTCCTGAATCTGATTGACTTCTTCGAATCGGTCTCCAGAGCTGTGGATGAGGGTAAGGTGGTCCACACAGCCTATCTGGACCTCGCCAAGGCCTTCGACATCATCCCCCACTCTGGAATCATAGATAAACTTACAAAGCTGGGCATAAATCCCTACGTCACTCGATGGGTTGCCAACTGGCTTACTGACAGAACCCAGACTGTAAAAGTAGCCGACTCCAAATCCATCTCCAGACAAGTGACAAGTGGAGTACCTCAGGGTTCAGTCCTGGGACCACTCTTGTTTGGCATCTACTTCTCTGAAGTACAGGCCAACACTAAGGGACTCTGGCTAACAAAGTTTGCAGATGACTGCAAACTGGGAGCCATTATTGAATCCCCAAAGGATGTGGATATTCTACAAAAGGGTCTTACAGAAACAGATGCTGGTGCCAGAGCCATGGGCTCAAGCTTAATGCCAAGAAATGTATAGTTATCCCCTTTGGAAAAAAACATGTACCCATGAACTACCACATAGGTGGCAGGACACTAAACATCGAAAGTGTGATGAGAGACTTAGGGACACAAGTGGACAGTGGTCTCACTTTCGATAACCACATCACCACAACAGTCAGGAAATCCTTCTATATGGCACACCTCATCACTAAGGGCTTTTCATCCAGAAAAAAAAAGGTCATTGTCCCACTGTACTCATCCCTCATTAGACCCATTATAGAGTATAATGCCCCATTTGGTATGTACCTCACAAGACATCTGCAACAGCTGCAAAGCCCACAGAAATACCTCACTAAAAGAATCTCAGGCCTAATGCAGATGCCATATGCCGACCGTCTAAAAAAACTCCAGCTATACTCTGTGGCATATCATCTACTCAGACGTGATCTCTGCTTAACATACAAGGCCATGTCAAACCCTGAGCTGTTGGACATGCTCCACTT
>NC_056745.1:612035689-612093189 GCF_019279795.1 Protopterus annectens
GCCCCTAGTGCTGATTATTTGGTGCATTTTAAGGGTGCCCTCCTTTGTATAAGATGCCTAGTAACTATGAACATGTCGGTTTCTCAGTCATTCCCTACTGCAATATTATAGCAATAACCCACGCCTGGGTGTGGGTAATGCTGGATTTACCCACGGTTGGCATGGTTTGGTCCCAAGGGCGAAGCCCGAGGGACCAAACAAAGACAACCGTGGGTAAATCCAGCATTACCACACCCAGAAGTGAGTTATTATATTAATGACATTATTTAAGAAAAGAAATAATTACTTTTCTTAAATAATGGCATTGTATAATGCCTCTTTGCTGCCTTTCCGCAGCTGTCTGGTGTTCCGCGGCAGTTCTGATGTACTGCGCATGCCTACGCAGTACATCAGAGCTGTGGGCAAAAGCAACGGAGAACGCAAGATCTCCGTTGCTTTTACTGTCTCGCTATGTTAAATGGGTTTAACATGCGAGACAGCTTTAAAATAAGCAACGGAGATCTCCGTTGCTTATTTTAAAGCTGTCTCGCTATGTTAAACTCATTTAACATAGCGAGACATTTAAAGCAACGGAGATCGCAAGATCTCCGTTGCTTTTACTATTGTCGCTATGTTAAAGGAGTTTAACATAGCGAGACAGCTTTAAAAAAAGCAACGGAGATCTGCGTTGCTTTTTTTAAACCTGTGTCGCTATGTTAAACTCTTTTAACATAGCGAGACAGTGTTTTATACTAACGGAAAAAGTCCGGGCGACTGGACCTTTTTCCGCTAGTATATTGAGGGATTTACAACGGGCACGCTGGTTGGGCTGGCCAATCAGCGTGCACGTTTTAGAGGAGGAATTGTATAATACCAGCTTACCACTTTTTTCTTTAATGTAGTGTAGGCAATTAATTCTTCAAGGCCAGCAAGCACTGAATTTGCAGATGAAACACTGAAATGTAAAGTTGTTTACAGTAGCAGCCTCTTCATTAGTTACAAATCTCTTTAATGTAGAATTGTCCGGATTAATTTTACTTCTGCAGAGATTGTGCTTAATGATGATATTGGTGGATTGCATTGACAGACGTTTGAGTGGCCTTTTATGATTAAAAAGTTCTGAAATGGGCAATTTTGTCATTACTGGGTCATACATTTTGTTTCATCGCTTCATGCAAAAATGTTCAAAACTACAAATTTAAAACACACTCTAACAAGTGGCACTTTATTATAGAAGGAATATAACTGAATATAATCAGGAAGGTGAATCAAAGAACACATACATGCATGCATGGCCATAAAAATGTGTTCAAAGAGCCTATAGTTTGAAAATAGCCCAAAGGTAAACTTCATTCTCCACTGGTCAAACACCTTTTATTTGAATGTGGGTTTTAATGCTGTTTCAATGAATATGAGTTTCCATGGCAGAGAAGTTTAGTGCTCATGCTAAGTCTGTTTCCATTGTGAGACTTGTTTGTTTAGCAAATGGCTATCAGTATTTGTGCATTTTATCTGTAATCATTGTAGAAGTAAATAAAACAGTATACACACTGATAGGTTTGAACAGTGTTCATGTTAACTGGGGAGAAATAGTCAAGTAATGGAACACTGGTATGGGTGGAGAGGGGGCTGCTGCAGAAGGGGCTACTCTGGGGGGTCCCAATCTATTACCCTGTGTAGGGTCACATTTGACCATGATCTGGCTCTGCTATTTAAAGTATGAGAATAGTTTACATGGCTCCTTTAAATCTCAAAACAAAAAAACACTCTGTGGTGGTGGTGTCTTCTACTTTAAGGTGCACCATGCATGCTTCACATGCATACATGTTCATGGGAGTAGTGGGTCATAAAAATTACCATTTTCAAAAATGGGTCTTGGTCCATAAAAGTTTGGGAACCACTAATCTACACCATCAGACTGCTGACAGAAATGTGAGTTTGAGTTTCAGGGAATTAACAGTTTGAGTGCATTTTCAAGGGATTATGAGTTTCATTTCATTTTCATGGAATTGTGAGCTTCAAAGGAAGAAAATTTACTGCTGCTCATTCTAAGTCTGTTTTCAATGTGCAACTAACTCTTTTGTTTATCAAATGGAAACTGTATTGTGGAATTTGAAAACAGTGTTAGTAGCATAATTGCCTTTTGTGCAGAAGGCTGTGGATTCTTCCCCTACACCATGTAGATGGACAGCCGATATTGCACTACCCATATGATTGCTGATTATTTGGTGCATTATAAGGGGAAATAGGCATTCTACACTTCTGAGTATGCCCTACTTTGTATGAGATGCCTAGTAACTATGAACTTGTTGATTTGTTAGTCATTTCTTATTGTAATATTACCAGTTTACCAATTTTTTAATGTAATATAGGCATTTAATTCTTCAAGGGCAGCAGGCACTGAATTTGTAGATGAAACATCGAGGTGTAAAGTTGTTTGGCAGTAGTAACCTCTTCATTAGTTACAGATTTCTTTAATGTGGAATTATTCAGAAGATTTTACTTCTGCAGAGATCGTGCATGTTGAGTGATATTGATGGAGTGTAATGACAGAAGTCTGAGTGCCCTCTAATGGTTGAAATTGTCTGAAATTAGTAGTTTTGTCATTATTGGTTCATACATTTTGATTCATTGCTCATTAAAAGAATGTTTAAAGCTACAAATTTAAAGCACATTCTGACAAGTGGTGCTGTATTATACAAGGAATGTAATTGACTACAATCAGGAAGGTGAATCAAAGAATAAATACATGTATGCATGGTCCTAAAAATATGTGCAAGAAGCTTATGGTTTGAAAACAACCCAATGGTAAACTTAATTCTCCACTGGCCAAATGCATTTTTATATGAATGTGGGTTTTCATGCTGTTTCATTGAATGTGAGTTTCAAGGGCAGAGAAGTTTATTGCTCATACTAAGCCTGTTTGTTTAGCAAATGGCTATCTGTGTTTCTGCTATTTTATTTCAATATCTATAATCATTGTAGAAGTAAATAATAAAACAGTGTGCACACTCACAGATTTGAACAGTGTTTATGGTAACTGGTGGACACTGGAATGGCTGAGGAGGGGGCTGCTGCTGGGGACGGGGGGTAGGGGGTTGCTGCAGGAGGGGCTGGTCTGGGAAGGGCCCAATCTATTACCCTGCCTGGGGCGTTATTTGACCATGATCCAGCACTGGTATTTAAAGTAAGAAATAAGTATGCAAATTTAGTTACTTAACTCATTTGTGCCTAGAGCCCATAGTCAGTTTGTGTAACAGCATAGCTAATAAGTGTGTTGATGTATCTTTTCTTCATATGTATTTAAATAATTGGAGGAAATGGCTAGAGTAGCTTTTTTGGGGAGTGTCCTTCCTGTGGGTGTGGCTGAAATAGGGGTGCTTCATGAGTATGGTGTGGGTGGGGCTTAAGAGGAGCCAGAGCACTACTTTGCCTAGGGTGCCATTTCAGCTAAGGCTGACCCTATTTTTTACAGGAGGTTTAAGGTATTACACAGTGAAAACTCTAGCTTGGCTGTTTTTTTTCCTGAATCATTATATATATATATATATATATATATATATATATATATATATATATATATATATATATAAACACACACACACACACACACACACACACACACACACACACACACACACACACATGCACACATGCACACATTCACACACAACAGCTCCTTGTAGTAAGGTACAATACTTTTCTAGCCTTTGAAGGTAAGATGTCTCCCACCCTTAAGGAAAAACATTAAACTGTATGGAAAACTGGTGCTTCTTGAGCATCAAAGTTAATGGCTGATTCTACTTAAAAAAAAGGAAAAAGAAGCATAAACTGTAGTCAGTGTCAGCTGAGACATCAAGGTACTCAAGTACTTATAACTTGTTTAGAAATCAATACTTCTCTCTTGAAAAATGAAAAAAAATACTAAATATTCTAGCACTTTTGCCCTTAACAGAGCTTCATCAGATCTTGGTCTGTTAAGATATGATCTGACTTCATGGGTTCATAGCTTTTTATTTTGAGCCTAGTCATTTTCCATTTTTGTGCTCAAGTCAGCCTACCCGTGTTAGAGATCTCAGATCTGTGCATATATATATATATATATATATATATATATATGTGTGTGTGTGTGTGTGTGTGTGTGTGTGTGTGTACAATATATACATATATATATATATATATATATATATATATATGTATATATATATGTATATACCTACACACACACACACACACACACACACACACACACACGCACACACACACACACACACACACACACACACACATACAGAGGCATATGAACCTATATACCTACCCACTCACATATTGTCTTACTATGGTCAGTGCAATGATTTCATCTAGACATAGAAAAAAAGAGCACTGTTTAACATGCAACTCAAGTTAAATGAGTAACGTTTTCTAGCATTACACTGTACTGTTTTTATGTAGGCCCGTGTCACAAAACAGTCTAATTAAATGCTGAGAGAGTGCTTAGGATGTGCTTTAATGGGTGGTACTGACCCAAAGAAACCTGCAAGAATTACCTACATACTATGAGATTAAATGAGGCTTGAAGGAAAGAACAAGATAAGAAACAAACTGTGATTAACATTGCAGCACTTCATGAACAGAAATGTATAATGTATCACAAACAGTAAACATCTGCAGCTGCCTGCATGAAGCTGCATGTGACGCAGCATGCATTATGAAATAAAGCACATTTATAAAAAACCCATTCAAGTCCTTCACTTTCAGTAACAGAAAAACTTTGCAATGTACCAGGATGAATGGAAAGTGTTCTTGTATACATAATGGTGATTCTTCCTGAAGTAGAAATCCTCTGCTATCCTTTCTTATTGTGGAATCATTAACTAAAGCTGTTATGACTAGAAAGCATTCACTTAAACATTTAGGAAGCAGCAGGGTTAATGTACAGTACTATGTAAGGTTGGGTAGGCGTTCGAAAGACATGCGTAAATGGGCGTGCCTTTGTTTAAGGTTGAACATCGAGCTGGCATCTCAGTGTTCGTCAAAATCTACTGCCAATCATTAGCGGACCAGAGTTCCGCTGTGGCGACCCCTAACCAGGAAAAGCCAAAAGACAACAACAACTATGTAGTACTGAATGATGCAGGTAATAAGTCCTATATATCATGATATTTCACATAGTTGTTAGCCAACTGCTTCCATACTATCCTCATATGCGTCATATCCTTAACATCCTAAGAGAACTTCTCGCTTTCCTGGTGTTTAGTCATGTTTGCACATCTCTTGCCCTAGCTGTGGCCAGCCATTCTCCTGATGGCATATTCACTCAAATCTGCTAAGCAAATCCTCAGAGGACAGGGATATAGATACCTTCCTTCAGGAAGTGATAAATGGAAATGCTAGTACACAATTTAAAAAAATGTAAAGTGGAATGCTTGGAGAAGTACTTTCAGAAGCCAAAGTAACTCCAAATAGTGATATGCAATAGCAGTAACATACAAACCTGACTACGCACCTGACAGTGTTAGCAGATCTTTACAAGGGAGAATACAAATGAAACACACCAACCAGTAAATAACAAAGAATAACCACAAAACTGGACCCACACCAACGTATTTTAATTTAACACGTTTGTCTTGACAAATTTAAAAATAATTCATCAGATTATTATTCTTTGATCTTTACAAGGGAGAACTAGACATAGTGGCATTAATTATAGTGCTTGAGTATTTATATATATAGTGAGGTTAGAGAACTGAGAGATAAATGGATGCAGTGAGAGCATTCTTATTTTTTTAGGGGGAGGGAGATATTCCATTTAGAACTGTATGAAAAAGTGCCAGAAAAAAGAAAAAAAGAAGCCAACCCGACAGCATTATTCTTCAAAAAATAATAATCATGCAGATAGACAGAGGAATAGCTGGAGCAGGTATGCATGCACATTATTATGAACCTACATGACACAGTATATTATTGTATCATAGGACTGAATCATTTTTAGTTTGCAGGGAAGATAAAGCCCCAAACCACAATGCACAAAAGACCCAGCCAGAAAGACCATATCAAAAACACAATACAAACACAAATGTCCTTCTTTTATACTCTGCTATACTTGTTCACCACATCTTATTGATAAAGGGATGTTTTTATATGGAATGAGTCTCTTAAAAGTTGGCTCGGCAAACAACTACACATGCCCAAGTAAAGACAGCTTTATAGGGAACAGAATATTAAACAAAAAGACCCCCCTCTTGGTAGCTGATGGATGTGATGAAGCAGCCTTTGGAAAAACCTATACAAAATGTTTTTTTTTTTTTATTCTAAATATTTTACTGATTTTTTTTAATTCTATTTTTAACTCTAGTTATTACTTGATATTATATCTTAGTTTTATTCACTAGAGTGAACAATATCCATGGTTTGATCTGCAATTTTAGAATCTTAAATTTTAAACCCACCATCTAAGTGCACCCATTATTATCTGGGAAGATGAGGACCTTTCATTTATTTTTATACATTTATCATAACTGCAAATTAACTGACAGGATATCCAGAAAAGATATAAGGAAGTAAATACTGCATTAAATGAATTAGTGGTTCAATGACAATCAAAGACTGACTGAAAAATGAACAAGTGAAATGATACTAACTCAGCAGACAAAATCTGTTAGGAAAAGAACATGAGTTGAGAACTTAGACAGACTGGCTATAGGATAAGCAGTGATGAATTTTTCTTTCTGCATAGTCTGCCAACAGTCTTTCATCACTGGCCCATTTGTTCTCCTGTGGGGCAAGAGCTGATGGTGAGTGTGAGTGCTATAATGCCTTTAGCTGTGGATGAACACATTCAAACCATTGAGAGCTGCCACATGACCATGGGTTGGCTGATGAAGTCTACCATGCATTTTTCTTTCCAGTCTTTTCTGGAACAACACTGAGTTGGGCCACCTCTCTCCAGCAAGAATGAATGAGCTGCCATCAGACGCTCATTTGACCTTCCCCCACCTTGATCCACAAGGACTAGAGCCACTGATCGATCTTTAGTAATTACTGTTATAATCATGATTATAATTAAGAACGAATCTCAAACTAACAGAGCCAAAAATGAATGCCCTTCATATGCTGCAGTGCAGACATGCAGAAGAAAATCCACTTTTGCAACTTACAATGATGGAAACTGACAAAAAGAAGATACAGACAGACTTTCCATGAGATGTGTGTCAAAAGCATGGGACATTAGATTACAAGTATGAAAACATAGTCACAAGAAATGAAGAGCAAAAAGCGAACAAGCTGACTTTAATAAACTTTGCATTCATTACAACGGAAAAATGAAGATGCTTGTTGGAGATGTAGTAAAGCTGTAAAAGCTGATTGGATACCCATATTTATGGATTGTGAAAAATTAAATGTATATTGGTTTGAGATAAGTATGTTTTTTTAAGGGGTTATGGTCTGATAATTGTTCTTTAACTAGATCAATTATACTAAAGAATGTTCCACTTCCTGTATCTGTAAAAGCCAAAGATACTCTGGAGTCTTTTGGTAGTTGCTAGAAAATCTATTACAAAAAATTGGAAATTGAACTAAGTTCCTACGTTCAAATAATTTTAAAATTTAACAGCAATACTATGCAAAAGTGAAAGAGAAGAGATCAGGATAAAATCTATAAATCATATCAGGATGTTTAGTGGTTGGGATAGCCTTGAAATGCTGCTATTGAAATACCAAGATTCTTAATGTGTTAATCGTACAAGATTACCCTCAAGATTCAATGCATTCCTATCGTATAACAATATGTGAAGTTGACTTTCTTCCTTATTGTGTATATATTGTAAATATTTTTTGTTTTTATACATTGTAAATATGTTAAATTAATAAAAAATTGTCTTTAAAAAAAAAGAAAAATGAAGATGTGAGAAAAAGGCAAGGAAGAAAACAATTACGATAGTTTGGCATATCAAAACCCATGAATTAAAAGACATTCGATTCAAATGCTGCAGTTACTGAGAAAAATAATACTCAGTCCTTAGCTACAAAGAAAACCATCAAGTCATTGTACTAGTACCAGACCCTCTTATTGCTTTCCTAGTGAGGGTCAGGTATTTGTGTAAAATGCAGATGGAAGTACAGTTGTGTAATTTACCTTGTCATAACAGTTGGTGTTTGAATGATCAGTACTGTAGTAGCCTTAGCTATCGCGGTGATATCCTTCATAAGATATAACAGCCAGCCAGCTTCGATGTATTGAAACCATTACTCAGAGCTGTGCTGACTAAAAAAACAGGTTTGAGAGTCAAGCCCTTCAGAGCTTTCACCAAATGAGACAGAGAAAGAGGCTGAGCCCTGAGGGGATATTGTTAGGAACAACAAAAAATACATGTCTACAAACAACAGAGATGGAGGGAGGGAATGGCTACTGCAGCAGTGATCATTTGAACCTCTACAGTTATGACAAGTTAACAAAGACTGCTATACTATATTCTTCATATTTATCACTGTTGCAGTAACCTAAGCTATAAGGGTAGATTACCATAGCGTACGACAACTGGAGGTGAAAGGAGAAGGGTCCAGATGTTCCGACAAAATGTTCCTAGCAAAGCCTGACCAAGACCTAAAAAAGGAATTTAGCTTGTAGTGCTTTGTAAAAGCATATCCAGAGGATCAGCTTGCTGTTCCTAGAACAGGTCTAGAGTCCAATCCTTTCCAAAAAGCCATAGATTAAATCAAGACCCTGGTAGAGTGAGAATTGACCCTGCTTGAAATAGCTTTGATGTAGTGGGAAAAACAAAAGGTAATAGCCTGAGACAACCATTTGGAAATAGTCTGCTTTGACACAGGTTGTCCCTTCTCCTTATATTCACAAGAAATGCACAACTTATTGGAAGTTCTGAAAGATTTTGTTCTATTAAGATAGTACCTAAGTAGTCTGTGGATATCCAAGGTATGAAGTATTCTTTCTCCTCCATTTTGAGGGTCAGGGAAGAACACAGAGCGAGGGATAGTTTAATTTAGACTTGGATACCACTTTATGCATAAAAGAAGGTTTAGTTCTCAAGGAAAACAAAATAAGGCTGAATCACCATAAGAGCTTGTAACTCACATAGTCTTCTTACAGAGGTCAGAGCAACCAGTAAAATTGTTTTGCGTATAGGAACCTCAAGTCAGACAGTTTAGCTGCTTCATATAGAGCAAGTGTTTTTCTAACAGAAACTTAAAATCCCAAGGAGGAGCCACTGGTTTTCTTGGAGGTCTCTTATGCAATACCTCTTTCACAAACATTTTGACATGGGCATGACTTGAAAGAGAGGGCTCCATAGGCAGGCATGCTGAAATAGCTGACAAATAAACCTTGACAGAACAGTAAGACAGTTCACAGGACAGCAGTAACTCACAGAAATATTGTACAACCAGAGAAACACTAGCCCTGAATGGGTGTTGGTTATGTTGTTGGAATCAACTAGAAACCTTTTCTGTTTGCTAATATACAATTTCCTATTAATAGGCTTTCTTGCCTCCATTAGTTCCTGTTGCACATCTTCAGTAAAACGGTGCCTAAAAGGTGTTGACACTATCATCCAGGCAGTCAAATGAAGCTGTTTGAGTTGGGATGTTTCAAGCACTTCTGTTCTTCAGATAGTAGATCTAACCTATAAGGAAACTTGTGGCAATTGCAGCTGTCCAATTCCAAAAGAAGGGAGAATCACTGCTGCCTGGGCTAGAAGGGAGTCATTAAAATGATCTTGAGGTATTCCTTCTGAATCTTCAGAAGTACCCTGGATATAAGTGCAAAGGGTGGAAAAAATACTAGAACATTCCTGTCCAAGGAAAAGAAAAGGCATCTGTTTTCCAGGCCTTCTTGCATAGACTACTGGAGAATAATTTTACTAGGTGATTTTTCAGAGGGGAGGCAAAAAGGTCTACTTGAGGAACAGGTGGATCAAAATGTGGAAGACCCCCAATCTACTTTCCATTCATGAGGGTTTGCCTCTGTCCTGCTCAGCTTGTCTGCCACACTGACAGAATGTAGGAAGCCCACAGAGTGAGACTACATTATAAAGCTCTATTCCATGCTATCATTTATTTATGTATTTATTTATTTATGTATTTATTTATTTCCAGTTTGATAACCTGGGATGTCCACTGGACCTGAAAGCCTGTTTTCAGTGGAGGCCTGGGGAGAAAAGCTCTGAATTTACAAACACATTGCACACTTAAAGCTCCATATTACAAACACATTGCACACTAAAGAATTTACAAACAAGAAAAATAAAAGTTTTTTAAAAATATTAAATTTGTAGCACAGAAAAAACTACACAGTTTCATTTTATGTTTGAGGTGAAAGATACATTTTACGGCAAAGGTAAAAGATACAGTTGCAAGAAGAGGGATATAAGCAGTGGGGAAGTGAAGATATAAAAGTATTTACTTAGAGTTTATACAGGGGAAAAAGAGAGTAGAGGGTGGGGATCTGAAAAAAAAGAGAGTTGGAAGAGAGAGGGGCAGGAGAAAACAGTTGGAAGAAAGAGGGGCAGAGGGAGAGGAATTGAAAATGGGAAGTGGGATCTAGGTAGGAAGTATACAGTTACATTTCCAGTTTTGGGAGAGGTGAAAGTGGAGAAGAGATTTGAATTTTTCTGGGCCTGTAGTGATTCTTAGCAGGGGAGGAAGCGAGTTCCATTTCTTTGCTATAGTATAAGAAAGCAGTAGGTTGCCAGGGGGTCATTTAGGTTTGTAAACTGTAAGAAGATTTTGGTGGGCTGATCTTAGGGGCATGACAGGAATGTAGAAAGGCAAGATATTAGATAGTGTAGGGCAAGCAGTGGGGTTAAAAATTAGTTTGTGGGCAGTAGTAAGTTGGAGGTAGTCAAGATGATTAGGGAGTTCAAGCCATTTAAGACTATGGAGGGAGATGTAATGGTGTGTAGAATACCTAGAGTTAGTAACAAATTTGGCAATTTTGTTGTAGCAACTTTCAGGTTTTGAGGAGATAGAAGCTGTGAGGTTGGTAAAAAGAGGAGCACCATACAATAGAGAAGGTAAAAGGAAGGTGGAGGCAAGGGTTTGTCTAGTAGCTAATGATAGAAAGGGGGCATTTCTATCAAGCATGCCAAGCTTCTGGTGGTTTATTTTTATGTTTAGTTGAATATGAGTATTGCATTTCAGGTGTTCATCAATGGTAACACCAAGTAGTTTGGCACAAGAAACAACTTCTACTGAGGAGTGAGAGAGGCTGGTCATCTTGAAAGAGTGCTTATCAAGTGAGAGGGCTTTTGAGGGGGAGAAAAGAATGATATGGGATTTATTGGCATTTAGGGAGAGATGGTTTTGAAGCATCCAATTCTCTGTAGTTGTGAAAGCAAATTGAGTCTTGGCCTAGAGCTCGGGAAGGCTAGAGGCTGAGCAGACTAACGTGGAGTCATCTGCATATTGCACAATTTGAGAGTGTGGAATTGCAGAGTGAAAGTCATTGATGAAGAGATTGAAGAGCATAGGTCCAAGAATAGAACCCTGTGGAACTCCAGTAGGGGTAGGAAGGAAGGTAGAGGTACCTGTTTGCCATTTCACAGCTTGGGATCTATCTGAGAGATAACGTTTGAACCAATAAAGGGAATCTAGGGAGAGATTGAGGTTAGAAAGGTGGTTAAGAAGGAGTGTGTGGGGATATTGTGTCGAATGCCTTGGAAAGGTCAAGGAGGACAGTGGAGACAATATCTCCAGAGTCACGGGCATGGTTGACAATGTCTAAGAAAGAGAAGAGAGCAGTAATGGTACTGTGGCCAGGATGGAAACCGTGTTGAGTAGGGGTGAGGAGTTGGTTATTGAGGAGGTGGGGCATGAGTTGCAGGTGGATACATTTTTCAAGGATTTTTAAAACTGGGGAAAGAATGGCTATTGGACGGAAGTTAGAAATGCTATTATTTTTGCCTCCTTTATGAAGGGGCAGAATGTAGGCAGCTCACCATAGTTTGGGAACATAAGATTCCTGGATGGATCTATTGATAAGAATGCTAATGGGTATGGCGATACCATCAGCAGCAAGCTTGAGAAAGAGTGAGGGGATATTGTCTGGGGCATTGGAGCATGGTTTGAGTTTGGAAAGAAGTTTTTTGATACAGGAGCTTGACACAGGTTTTAGATAAAAAGTGGGAGGGGGTTGAATGGAGCAGGAGAGGGGAGAGGAGGAAGAAGTAGGTTTAGGGGTAGGAGAGGGGGTTGATTTGGTGAAGGTTTTAGTAAGTTCAGCTATAGAGCTGGTAAAGAAGGAGTTAAAAATGGTTGCAATTTCAGTGTTGGTCTTATTGTTGTCGGGATAGGGATTGGATTTAGTACTGGGGTGTAAAAGGGAGTTGATGGAATTCCAGAATTTTTTGGGATTATTTGAGAGGGTAGACTGTAGTTTGGAGTAGTATGATTTTTTTATCTTTTGTAATAAGTTTTTTGGTTAGATTGCGGAGTTGTTTAAATCGAAGGAGTGTAGCTGGGTATTTATTTTTATTGTAGAGTTTCCATGTTTTATCTTTGTTGCATGAGAGTTTTAGTGTCCTTAGTTAGCCAAGCGGCAGAGTTGTATTTTACTCATTTTGTTCTAGGTGGGGCTTGGGAGTTTAGGATTTTAAGGAAGGTAGAATTGAAGACTTCTAAGGCTTCATCTAGTGGAATAGTTTTTAGGATATCCCAATTTGTTAGTTTAAGGGTTTCATAAAATATAGAAGGGTTAAAATTGGAGAGGTTACGAGTGTGGGCATATTTCTGTTGGTGAGGGAGGTGTTGGGTAGCTCGGTGAATAAAGGCAGGGAGATGATCACTTATTGAGTGAGGAAGTATACCAGAGTCAGAGATCTTATTAGGGTGGCTGACTAAGATCCAGTCTAGGATGGACCCTGGGGGGTTATTTTTGTTAGGCCTGGTAATGTCATTTATTAGTTGAGTAAAATTATAAAGATTGATAGAAAGTGTGGGAGAATTGTTATTAATTTTATTCCAGTCAATGTTGACATCTCCTAGAATGTAAGTCTCAAATTTGATGTTGTTAGAAGCCCATAAGAGAATATTCTCAAGGGTGGAAGTGTTGTCACCAGGGGGAATATAAATGGCTATAATACAAATACTTTTAAAGTTATTCATTTTGAGGATTCCTATGATCAGTTCAGCATTATTAAACTGAGGAATGGGATTCGGGTAAGGGCAGAGATTTAGCAGGCAGTTATAGATTAAGGCTACACCACCTCCTTTTTTGGTTTGGCGGTCGGATTGAAGAGATTGGAAGCCAGGCGGTATAATTTCAGAGTTAGTAATATGAGGTTTTAGCCAGGTTTCTGTGACTGCTACTATGTCAGGTACAGTGCGATTTAGCCAAGCATGAAAGTTTGTTATTTTGTTATTTATACTCTGGGTATTAATGGTAATGAACTTAAGGTATTTATGGCTGTATCTAATAGTGGAGGAAGTGGGAAAGAGATTGTTACTGGCTGTGGGCCCAGGATTGGGGTGGATGTCACCTGCTAGAGCAAGCCACGAAAAGGGAGACAGGAGGACAGACTTTGGGTTGTGACATGAAGTTAGAGGGATATATAGTTTGATTTGATAGTAAGAGATTTTAAAGAAACTATATGGAGTTTTAATTTAAAGTAATGAAGTGGGTTTGGTTGAAGTAGAGAGGGGGATATTAAATAAAAGTGGGATGTCAAAGGGTGGGGAAGGGAGTGAGTGGAGGAGGGGTGAGGGAGAATGAGGAGGGTAGTTTGGAAGAGGAGTAGGAGGTTGCATTATAGAGAGTTATTAGGAAGAGAATACATATAAAGTAGGTGAGTTGAACTGGAGGAGACATGGATGAATAGAGTAGGATAGATTTCAGAAGAGGAGGCAGAGAAAATGGGGAGAAATTGGAGGTGTAAGGAAGAGAAATATATTTGAGAGGGTAGTCCGGTGAGGGATATAGAGGGGGAGGGGTAATTAATTGAAACTGCAGCTGGGAGGGGCAAAGAGATGGGATGGGTTGGGGAGAAAAGGGGAGGAGATTTAGGGGACTATAAAGGTAGATGCACTGGGGGTGGGTGTGATTTCGGGGTAGGGTAGGTGAGCAGAGTGAGCCCGTAGGGTGAACGGAGCGGGTAGAGCCACTGAAGGAGAGAGCCCAAAGAAAAACTATCAGTGGTGAGCTGACTTGGTAAGATAAGTTTGGAGATGGGCAGAAGGTAAAGGCCTAAGTAGTAGGGATAGTAGACAGGGAAAATAAGAGAAGTAGAGTACAGGTAGAAGGAAAGAAAAAGATGTAGGGGCAGCAGTTCAAATATTGTATATAGAAACTGTAAGTCTAACGGAAGTGTTTTGAGTCAGTGGGGTAAGACAAGGAGAAAGGCACCACCTAGTGGACAAAGTTATATATCAAAGAGTAGCTTCTTATGGGGGGTAGCAGGGCTTGGTAAGTACAAGGAGGGGAAGGGGTTATGTTTAAAGAACAGAGGACACAAGAGGAGAGGGCAAGCAAATAGTTAAGGAAAAAGGCTTTGGCTGCTGGTCGACCTAGCTAGGGAGTGTACATGAAAGAAAATAAACCCTACATTATCTGAACAGATCTGGATTTAGAACAGTCAGTTGTATAGGAACACGTACTTTCTTTAGTTTTATGTTTCTTCTTAGAGGGCCTGATGCACAGGGAGGTTAAGGTTCAATTCCTCAGTATAGGTAAGTGGACAGTAGAATATATGGTGGGTGAAGGACGTTGGTCAGCAGCGACAGGGCAGTCTTCCACTGGAGGACAATACAGTCAGGTTAGACAGCTGGGTAAAAAAGTAGAGAGAAACAAGAAGCAAAGTAAACAGAGGATTAGGCATATTAAGTAGCAAAATACTAGGCACTGATATTCAAATCTTAGGGAATAAATCACTGCTCTATATAGACAATAAAACAAAAGACAATTTGTACAAAAAAAATAAAACAGAGATTTCCAGTATAATAGTCAGTAGATAGATATGGAACACTCAGAATAATGCCAAATAAATGCAGCAACGCCACTGTAAGTGGGGAAGTACAATTAGCAGGTAGCAGAGACTGTAGTTCGAGTGTAGGCAAAGATTAGCATAAGTAAAGGTAAGAAAAAACATGGGCGCAAAATTAACAAGGCATTTTTAAATTCAAAGGATTTCATTTGAAGCATTAGTACAAATAAACAATACAAGTCAGAATGAGACCTTTACATACTGCAAGGAGTGCACATTTCAACAGTAATGCTACTGAAACAAGATTGTCAAGATGCTATTAGTTTGGGGTAATTACTCGGTAAGGAGTGCAAGCCAAGTAGTCTTGCTAGTCTGCATAGGGAGTAAGACATAGTTCCTCCTTCTACGTTTATGTACCACAGTATGTAGCAACTTGAAGTGCTCCTGGGGACCAAAGGTGATTCAGAAAGTAAGTACCTTGAAAAGGGCAAGCATCTCATTTATATTTATGTGCTTGTGTCTGTCTTTGTTGTCCCAGATACATTGCCCTTTTATCCCCTTTGGTACTGCTCCCCAAGAAAAGTCTGATGCGTCTGTGGTGACTGACTGTTATGGAGCAGGAGGTGAAAGGGGAGATCTAAATTCAGAGATATTTGATGTCTCCGCCAAGTGATTTATTTTCCTAGGAATTCCAGAACTGAAATCTGAAAAGATAATGGATGTTGGTGTTGGGGCTAAACAGACTTCACATACCATTGTATCTTTCTCATGTGGAGTTTTACTTTAAGTATCATTTGAATCATAGATGCCATGACACCCAGAATCCTGAGGTATTCCCTTGAAGAGACTGAAGTCTGAGTGGAAACCTCCTGGAACAGATCTACAGATCTATTTTTTTTTTCCTGTGGAAGAAAAGCTGTTTGTACTGAGGTGTCTAGCAGACACCCCAGGAACATGATCCTGTGTAATTGAACCAAAAAAATAATTTTGAATATTCTCCTGGAATCCCAGCCTGCATAGGAGATCTCCCACCCAAGTGGGAGATTTCTGGCACTTTGAAAAAACTCTGCAAAGATAGGCAAGTTGTATAAATATGGAAAAATGTGGATACCCTGTAGCCTGCAATGTGATGTGTTATAACTGGTGCTAGACACTTTGTGAACAGTTTTGGATCAGTGGATAGCCCAAAATGTAAGGCAGAGAACTGATAATGTGATCCAAACACACAAAACCTTAAGAAATGTCTGAAGTCTGGCTGCATAGAAATGGCATATTAAGTATCTTTTTAATATAAGGTTACCAAAAAACTCAAATACGAAGAAGCGGGAAGAGGTCGTGTACTGAAAGCATTTTGAACTTGGGTTCTATCATTAACTGGCTTAGGAAAGAAAGATCCACAGCTAGTCACTGGGCATTTTTTTTCTTTGGCACCAGAAACATTCATGAATAAAATCCTCTTTCTAAATGGGAAGGAGGAAATGTTTCTATTACTCCTGAGAAAGCATAGGCTATAAGACAGGAAGGATCAGAATAGATTGGACTGGTGGATGTGGACTAATTCCCTGGAAAGGAGGGACTTCTTCCTATGGCCATCTGTACCCCTGCCAAATCATTCTCAGAACCCATTTGTCTGAAACAATCTTTTACTAATGACAGAAATGGAGATTCAGACTTTCTGGAAGAGTTAAGGGACTGCAAGTGTGGGAAGGAGGGACAAGGTCCCTTACATAGTTGTTCTAATTATTTGACTGTCCTTTGTTCTGCGGGGGTTTTGCTGAGACTATTTGCTGTGTTTCGTGCCAAAATTGAAAGAAGGAGCAGGAAACACTTGGAAAATTTAGGGAAGGGTTGACAAAATCAGAAATTTCTTGTATCAGCATTCCTCTTTCATTGCATTTTATGACCTCTGCAGCAAAGGTTTTAAAAATTAAATCTCTGTCCTAAGTTGAATTTAAAATCTGATTTATTACATCCTCCGGGAGTTCTGAGATGGCAGCCAGGAAAACACCTCAACACAGTACCAGTGGTGATAACCCCGGATGCAGTATCTATAGAGTTATAAACACACTTTAAACAATGAGTAGTGATCGGAGACATAGAAGAAACTAAACTACACAGAGGAGATCTTTCCTCACAGGAAAGAACTGCAGATAAAACATCCCTCATACTTTCACATCTAGTCAGAATAAAGTTTAAAATGTGAATATGTCAACTCAAAATTCTAAAAATGAAACTTGCAGAAGCAGGTACCTTTTTCCTAAAATGTATCAATTGTTTTACCATCCTTGTCAGAGGGGGAAAGATTAGAATAAACAAAATATTTGACAGCAGCTGGATAAAATAAAGCTACAGCTGCTGGATAAGGTCTGAGATGAGTGTATAGAAATTTGAAAGACTGAGGAACATTGTACATGTTGTTTGCTTTCTTAGGTACAGGAAGCTTCTTATCAGGAAACCACTGGCTGTGACAAACACATCATCCAATGTCAACAGCACTGACAGGGTTGGGAGAAGGTTCTGGAATTCCAGTTATTTACTTATTTATTTTATTTAACATTTGTTTAATGGGAAAGTCCAACTCAGAACAAGCGAATGTTCAGCAGAGGCCCCAGGAAAAATGCTCCAGATGCATGTCTTTGTAACATGGAAGGAAACTGGAGCACCTGAAGGAAACCCACATGAACTCAGGGACGACATGTAGACTCCACACAGAAGGCACCCCAGCTGAGAATCTCACTGGAGAACCTTTTGCTGTGAGGCAACAATGCAAACCACTGCACCACTGTGCCATCCACGGTTATGCCATCCACGGTTATAATAGCTCATAGTATTTTCTGAGGGACTGAGAAACCTCAGTGATCTCTCACTGAAAACACTGGCACATAGTGTCAGCCTGGAAGCAGTCTCAAAAGAAAGAAAATCCTTGACAGGGACGTTCAGATACCATTCTGATGAGAAAAAAAAATGTATTTGTCCCATGACATTCCACTCCAGATTCATTTTCTTTAATTTATTCAGGAAAAGAGGAATCCCCTTTTCTTTTACCAGAAACCACTTGATAAGAAGGGTCAATAGCCTATACAATGCCCTGATCCAGACTTAATAAACTACTCCTGTCCAGTGAAACTGGAACAGCAGAAGAGGACAATATAAGTTTAGGTTTCTACTTCTTTTTTTTTTTTTTGTCAGGAAAGTTAGGACAAGCAGGGTTTTGAATGGCAGCAGCAGCTTCCACAGGAATGAGCACAACATTTTGGCTATGCAGGGGCACCTTCCCTGCCCCTTCTCCCAACACTGAAAATGGTTGCTCTCCCTTGCCCACTGAGGGGGCCCCAACAGCTGCAGATGCCCATAATGGCTGTATAGACAACACCAGAGGGATCTGGGGAAAGAGGAAAATTGTTGTGGTGGCAAAGGCTGTTTAGTTAACTTTTTCCTTTTGTGACTGGAAGAAGGACTGACCAAGGGGCTGGTAGTTTGTTCCATGGTCAAGTCAAAAATGATGCCTCTTTCCCAGGAAAACTAAATAGAACTGTAAAGATAGGTGAAGGCTGCCAGCCTAGCCAAATAGAATTTTGTAGATAATTCTTTCATTTGTAAATATTATTATAAACCACAGGATTGTTCTCTTAAATAGAAGAAAATGCTGTTAAATGTTGAACTTCAAAAATATAACAACAGTGCACTCTGCTGTAGGAAAGCTGATAAGTTGAGCATTGTGTAATTGTCTGATGTCAAAACTCAGAGCCGATATATCTAGATAAAGGCATTCTGCTTATTGTTTTGAGGCCAGAATTAAAGGCTAGAATTTACATGTATAATTTATTTTATTGCTCTGGCTTCCTGACCAGCTGCAAGATCAAAAGGGCTATTAACCTGTGAGTTTTTGTTAGCCTGGGAAAACCAAAAAATTGTTAAGAATGATGTAATGTGAAGCAGCACTGTGTTATCAATTTAAAGAGAGAGACTCAGAGGGCATTTAGCATTTGTCTTGAGAACATCCACCTGACCAGCACTCTGCCTGTGTTATGTATGTAAGTAGGATCTTAGAATTTATTGTTTCTCTAAGAAATAGCTAGGAAATCGGAAGATTAGACAGTTGTTTTCTGTTGATGTCAGGCTTATTCTACGGTATTATTTTAAGCATTTTCCTGTATCTGAACTCTTGACTAGCACTGTGTAGTAAGTATTGTCTTGTGTTTTTATTATTTATTATTAAATATTTTTAAACCTTTCAACTGTGTCTGTTTTGTGTAGAGATAATTTAAGCTCTAGAGTACATTGCATATATATAGTGATACTGTACAAAGCCACTCCAAATAAGCCTTGACTGTTCAGTTGCACTTACCATTTAGATAATAATATTGCACAGTAGAATGGGACACCCTTTGATAAGGGCCTTTTTTGTAGCTGACAATTATTAGTGGGTGGTGGTAGTGATTTCTACTGTATAGTCTGGATAAAAGGGGCACAGCTGGAGAACCTGTGTCAGCCTTCCCTAGGAGTGTCTGTGTGGTCATATATGTATGTATGTCAGCTACTTGGGCAGGGGCACGAAGCACTGGTTGGACAGAGAGGGTGCTGGTTGTTTTAGCTTGCCCACTAGGCTGAGATATGGACCCTATAGCTGTGCCAGTGGGGAGTCTTATTGGGGATCTGGAGAGAAAGGGAGAAACCAGCCCCAGACTGACTGTGATCTCTGTGTGCTCTTAAGGGAAATTGTACATTACTGTGTGTGTATTTGTTATCCTCCCCTATGTAGCTGCCCCTCACTGGTGTTAGTGGTGAGGATTGAGGCTCCTTGATTGCTGGGCCACTGCACGGGCATCACAAGCACAAGCAGGTAAAATTACAAAAGTAGTATAAATTCACTTTTCCCAATACAAACACAGTAAAAAGCACTCTAGTACACTTTATCAGACTCATGAAGTAAATTAAACATAACTTATTTACAGAAAGAATGGTTTTAAAATGCTTAAATCAACTTTTAAACACAAAAGTGTGCTCACGTTTAAAAGTACATTAAAGTAGAATGACAGTTAATAAAAACATATATTCCTAGCTTAAAGCAGACTTTCCCAAACAGGAAAGTTAATTTAAGCATTAAAAACAATATGTGGAAGGTTTTTCCCTAAAGGGAACTTCTCTGTTCAGCAATGGAACAGCACAAGCTGACCTCTAATCTTTAAAAGCCTGTACAGGAGTGGTCTGTTTATCAGCAGGAAAGTTCTGAAGGGCTTGGTGCCCAAACCTGCCTTTTTAGCAAGAGCTAACTTATGGTTTGGTTGCAGGGAAGGTGTCCTGAAGCTCTGGATTCTGGCTGGCTGTTATATCCTCTACATGATATAACCATATAGCTTAGGCTACTGCAGCCGTGATCAATATGAAGAGCATCTACATTGCTATGGGGTCCTTATTTTTTATTTTTTGGTTTATTAATTTGCCACTGCAAGTAAGACTTAAGGTAGTGGTGCAATTTTTGAAATCAAAGATCAGTGTTAATGCCTCTTCCCCTGCACAAAAGTATCTCCTTTCTTCAGGGGTACGAGTTTGAGACACACATTTACTTGCATGCTCATCTCCACTGAGTATGCTCTGTAGAATTAGAGCTCAAGTACCATATAAAGAAGCATTGCAAGTTAACAGCTAAGGGGAGTGTTAAACTCTGATCATAAAGCACAAGAAACTTTCCACAAGCCAACAATTACTTATATTTCATGAAAGCATTCTGTTCCTGTTGCTTCCATTGCCAGTGTACATTGTCTATCAATAAATTATACAGATAAGCTAACACAGTACTGTCACTTTGTTAGGGAACAAAACTCCCACAACAGCTGGCTAGACCCAAAAATGCTTGTACCTTTCTCATACATGCAAAGATGGGCACTTTGTTAATGGCTTTGTACATGTCGAGCAAAGGACAAATGGAACTACTATCCAACAGACAACCTGGCCATATATTTGCTGTTTTGGACTTCTTAAAGTGATTGCACAATGTTATGATATACATCAAGGTAGTTAATATGTCAAGTGCTGTAAAGCATGTTTATATTTGTCTATAGTTATGCATTTGGGCTATTTTTTAATAACAACCTTTGCAAACTTTTTATTAAACCTTGGTCCAAATAAATTTAGCAGTTACTACTGCGACATTACCTTGGGGTTATGTATGTTGCATCCATAGACTTCAAAGGGGCACATTCGCTCATGTAAAGTGATGCGCCCACTAAAGCACCATGCGTTTTTCCTACACTGAAGCCACTAAAGTTAAAGGTCACTGTTTTTCCTTAGTGATGTCAGTGTATGAAAATCATATATTTAAAAGTGCTTTTCTTGTTGCAATACAACAAGAAAATGTTCCCCAATGGGTAAAGCTGTTGTTCAACAGTTTTGGACCACATACCATTGTGCTAAGGTAAAAGAAGAAAATGCTGGAAAATCACTTTAGCTTTTAGTCCACCTTCCTGGAGATGTTACAACACTTTTCACAAATTTGAAATTTCTCAAGTGCTGATATTCAGTTTTTCCTGTTACTAGTAAATTATCCAGGCAGACCACCACTTTCATGTCCTTCAGCAAATTTTCCAGGATTCTCTGGAAGTTAGAATGCATAGCTCTGGCTTTTATCATCAGTTTATTATAAACAGGCAAGCTTCTGTGTATATTAGTTGTCACATCTTCTGAGATTCATTGAGCAGCATTCATCGATATAAAGAAGTCCCATCAATTTTTGAAAAATGCGATAAATGTACTCAAAATGGCCATTCTGTCTACAGCAATGGAGACTCCTCTGTTTATTGCAATGGCTATATCTCAGCATCATCTGTTTGATTCATATGTTCATAGGTAGGTACTAGGCTATCTGCCTGAAGGCATTTATAAGCCTAGCCAGAATGTGTTGGCTTTCACTGCCCCTTTAGATTAGTTCCCTGTGCCTCTGTCCAGTACAGTCACTGAAGTGATCCCTGGGGTAAACTTTCTGTTTCCTATCCACTCGTCAAGGTTTCTCTTGAAGCGTGTTAGTGAGAAACTCTGCCTAATGTAGATTGGAATCTTGTTCCAAACCAAGGGAAGTCTCTGGGACAGGAATCTATCCCTCCAGCACATCCTATTTATTGTTGTGGTGAGGTTTAGATCCCCAGAGCGTGTGGCACGAGGGGATATGGTTTTCTTTAGGTGGAGCATGTCCATCAATTCTGGGTTGGACATGGTCTTGTATGTCAGGCAGAGATCACCTCTGAGTAGGTGGTATGCAACCGAGTACAGCTGGAGTTTCTCCAGTCAAGCTGCATAGGGCATCTGTTTGAGGACAGTGATCCTCTTGGTGAGGTACTTCTGTGGTCTTTGCAGCTGTTGCAGGTGTCTTGTAAGGTACATCCCAAATGGGGCTTTGTACTCTATGATGGGTCTGATGAGTGATGAGTAGAGGGGCACAATGACCTCTTTTGATCTGGATGCGAACCCTTTTGTGATTAGGTGGGGCCAAATAGAAGGATTTTCTAACCACTTTGATAATGTGATTATCAAAGGAGAGATTACTATCTACTTGGGTCCCCAGATCCCTTATTACATCTTCCGCATTTAGGGGACTACCACCTATGTGGTAGTTTGTGGGTACTTTGTTTTTTCCAAAGGAGATGACTGTGCACTTTTTGGCATTTAGCTTGAGGCCATGATTTTGACACCAGGTATCTGTCTCAGTGAGACCCTTTTGGAGGATGTCTGTGTCAGCCTGAGAGTCAATTATAGCCCCTAGTTTGCAGTCATCTGTAAAATTGGTCAGCCATAGTCCTCCTGTGCTTGCCTGTACCTCTGAGAAATATATGCCGAACAGGAGGGGTCCTAGGACTGAGCCCTGGGGAATGCCACTTGTAACCGGTTTAGAGTCGGACCTAGCTCCCGCAACTCTCACCATGTGGGTTCTGTCTGTGAGCCATTTGGCAATCCATCTTGTGACATAGCTGTTTATGTTCAGGCTGGTGAGCTTGTCTATAATACCAGAATGGGGAATGGGGTCAAAGGCGTTTGCGAGGTCTAGGTAGGCTGTGTGTACCACCTTTCCCTCGTCTATAGCCTTGGTAACTGTCTCAAAGAAGCCCACCAGATTTAGGAGATATGATCTGCCCTTAACAAAGCCAAACTGGGTAGGGTCCAGTGTTTGGAGGTTCCCAATGTCTCTGATAATGAGTTCCATAATGATGCGTTCCATATCCTTGCAGACCAAGCTAGTCAGGCTTATAAGGCAATAGTTCCCGGGGTCTGTTGTGGCTCCACCTTTGTGGAATAACTGTTGCTGTGTGTTACTCTGTGGGCACATAGCCTGTGAAGAGGCTGAGTTTGAACAGTGTGTTTAGGTGAGGGGTTAGTTCATCTTTGAGCTCATGTAGGACGCAGCTTGGGACACTGTCCGGTCCCACTGATGCTGTGTTTTTGGCTTTGGAGAGGGCTGTTTTAACCTGAGTGTCTGTGATTTCAGGGGCTCTACATTCTTCTGGTATGGTTATGGGCCCTTTTGGGGGTGAGAGGGGGGTGAAGTTTGCACTGAACCTGTCTGCCAGGATGTTGGCGATATTGGTCGGTTCAGTGTATTTTGTGCCATTCTGCACTAACTTCAAGCAGATCTGAGCATTGACACTTAGATTCTTGACATAGCTAAAGAATGCCTTCTGGTTATCTTTGGAGTCCTTGGCAATTTTTCTTTCGATGCTAGCCTAGGATGATTTTATGAGGGATCATAGTTTCTTGCTGATACTGATCAGGGATGTCTTCCCTTCTCGGGATTTTGCTCTTTTCTGTACTAGTTTCCTCCTTCTGTTGTATAGCTTGTTTATGGCAGGGTCCACCAGACTGGTGAGTCTTGGTTTTGCTTGGGATAGCATGATCCATTCATTCTTGTAGGTGCCCGTAGAATGCATTAGTAAAGGATTTTGAAACTTGGACAGTGTTATCCTTTAGCATGGGGCTTTGAAACGTTTCACCTTGGTCTTAAGTAACATGAAGTTTAATTTTGAAAAGTTTTTCACGGTGGTTTCCTTGACCGGGAGTGGGGGCAGAATGTGGATATCCAGAGTGATTTGTTTATGGTCATATCTAAGCAGCGAGGGGTTGACCTCTGGTGTGGAACACCGGTCGCCCATGTTGGTGACGACCAGGTCCAATATGTTGTCACTTCTGGTGGGTGTGTTGACCAGTTGATCCAGGGCATTTTAGTTTATAAATTCTAGGAAATGTTTGGTAAGGGAGTTAGTACTTGAGTAGTTCTCCCAGTTAATGTTTGGGTAATTGAAATCACCCAATATTCGGGTGTTTGGTAGGACCTTTATGTTTCCCAGTGTTTCCAGAAATGTGGAATTGGGGTCCTGGAACATGGTGTGTGATCTGTAGCAAGCTAAAACTTGAATTGCAGTTATGGCTGCTGTTAGTTGCACGTAGATGATCTCTGAAGCATTGTGCTGTGCCACTAACCTGGAGGTGTGGGTATCCTTGATGAATATGGATACACCCCCACCTTTTGTATTTTGGTCCAGGTTCTGTGGCCGAAATGTATGGTATGAGTTGTAGCCTGGTAGTGCCTGGGTGCTCTCTGGAGCCTTAAACCAGGTTGCTGTTACTGCACATATATCGATTTTCCCCATACTGAGGAGTGCCTCGAGTGCATGCATTTTGAGGTTTAGACTTCTGGCATTGAGTAGCATTACCATCAGTTTTTTGTCACTTGTGCTATTTACGGTGGTGAGTTTGTCTTTTGAGCCTTGCCTAAAAAAGGCACTATTGGGGTGGCAATTGCCTTGGCTAGTATTCAAAAGCCTAAGGGTGACAGGTGCAAGCCATCTCTAGTGAAGCATCATGGCTTGTTGAGCATGTCATCCCAGGTGGACAGACACTGGATCCATTTTGAATGACACCAAAAACTTAGCCAATTGTTGAAATTGATATTTTTTTCTTTATACTCTGGTATCATTCTTTGTGAGGGCAGGATGCTACTCAGGGTCAGGGTCATACCGGCCTGGGCTATGTGATCAGAGAGCTCTTCCATGTCTCTTTTCATGTAGTCCAGGGAGGTATGGCTCAGGTCATTCACACCAACATGGACAATGATAGAGCCATATTTGTACTTGTTCTGGAGTGACCTGAGTGCTTGTGTTATGAGGCAGATCCTGGCACCTGACAGGCAGCTAACAGTAAACTTCTCCTTGTTCAGCCTAGTGAGTGGGACGTCAGTGTGCCTGACTATAGAGTCACCTATTACTAGTGTGTTGGGTATGTTATTTTGCATTAAGGGCTGTGATTGCATGGCACACTGGTTTTGTGAAGTATGTGTTTCATGGTTTGTGTTGGGGATGGAGGTTGCTTGGATGTCTGCTTTGGAGGTCTCTGTTGCTTTTGCAAATTTTTATTTGAGCCTCCGAGTATGTTTTCGTGTATTTATGTGTGTTTTTTGCCGGTGCTGGTTTAATGGGTCTATGTGAGACTGGTGATGTGATGCAAGTATTTCCCTTCTCCTCTTGACTGTCTGATCCAGTCTTGGGTTGAGAGAGCTTAGCCTCCAGTTTGGCTGTATAATTGCATCTCTCGCATTTATTAGTGTTTGGTGGTAGGAGGAGAGGGTTGTCTGTGTACATGAGGCAATTTTAACATTGCCTCAAAATTCCCAGATTCACCAGTTGGACTGGAGAGTACACTTGAAATTGCCCTTTGGACATGCCTGGATAGGTACAGTGAACTGTTTTACTGATTGGCTTGTAAGGTCAAATAGAGAGCCTTGTCCTTCTGTACAGTATAGGGGGGGTCTAGACCTAGGGTTTATAAGTACTTGCTATGAGTTTTGAGCAAGTGCCAGGCTGAGAAATGAATGGTTTGAGTGCTTAAGTTGAAATTTTGTCTAGTTCCAAGGAAAAAATTGAAGAGGAGACTTTGTGGAGCTGGGTATAGTTATACCTTAGCTAACCGGCGCTGCCTGGTTCACAAAACCGGGCAAATGTGTTTTTTATAGCAGGGAAATGAAAGAGATAGAAATTAGCCCAAACTGGCCAATAAACTACTAATTTCTGGGCTGATAACAATCCTCCAGGCTGCTCAAAGCTCCCCTCTCTCACAGGTGAACAGAGAAACTTCCTTCTATCCAAGTAAGGTATTGGCAAACACAGAGACATGTAACACAGCTCTGAATTCAGCACTAACCTGAAAACTGGACTATACTAGCTTAGAAAGGCAGGAAACAATTATATATATATATATATATATATATATTTTTTTTTTTTTTTCAGAAAATAAAACAGATACAATCAAAAAAAACACTTTAAATGCACAGAAAAGGATACTTATTGTTATATATCTCAGATCAGACTTGTAGTCAATGCCCCTAGTAATAAAGTAGGAAGAAACACAAATACAGTAAAAGCAGATGAATAAAGTGCAATTTTTTATATATATATAAAACAATAGAAAACAAACAAACCGATTTAAACAAGTTACCCAATTATCCAGAAAAAAGCTCAAAACTGAGCCCTGTTCCAGCAGTCTTCAATCAGACAAGTTCTAACTGCACAGTCTTGCCACTAGGGTGCAGGGGAACCTTCTCCTAAAAAGATGGCCTGGATCAGTGCTCAAGTTATACAAACAAAGCTAGATTCAGCAGGCCTGAATCTGGTCTATGCTACAGCAACAAGACGCACCAATTTCAGAAAGAAACAGTTAAAATAAGCAGGCACAATAAGCCTGTGGCCAGAAATTCCCAGCTCAGAAGGGCAGAATCCAGCCTGTCCTCCCACAAGAGTGCAGACCACAAACTTCTTAATGTAGAGTAACATCCTGAAGCCCAAGTGCTTAAACCACAACTAATACACTTTTAGAATAGCAGACACTGAGCCTTCAATCAGCAATTCCCAACTTAGAAGGATGTAAGCTACCTGTCCTGCCACAACAGTGCAGACCACAAACCTTCTTAATGTAAAACAACTGATATGAAGCTCAAGTGCTTAAACCACAAGATTTAGAATAACAGTTACAATTTAATCAGGCTACTACCAAGCAGTAATAGATGCAGCAGCATAAATAAAATGTAGTACTTTTAAGAAAAGGCAAAAGCAAAATAAAGTAGGAGGAAACACAAATACAGTAAAAACAGATGAATAAAGTGCAATTTTTTTTGTTAGTAAAGTGCAAGGAGAGAGGGAGGAAGAACGTAAGTGGGTTGGCCTTCTCAAATCTTCTCTCTGTATTAAGTAGAGTGAACACTAGACTCAGAATATGATCTCACTGTACTTGGTTAAGTGAGAAAATGAGATGGACCCAGGAGAAGTGTTCAAATACAGACTTACCAGGAGGGGCGGGCAATTCCAGAGCCACAAACACTAACACCAAGTCAAGAACAGGGAGGGTGGGTGAGGAACTAACTGTAGAGAGACACACAGCACACTATTCAGTGAAACAATTAAGTAACAGAAAAAATAAAATACAGTACTTTTAAAACTGCAACTTTGCACTTAGAAGAATAAAATACAGTACTGCAAGTTTGCACTTAACTTCAGCTTCTAATGCAGGTGATTGTAGCCAACCAAGTCACTCAGAAATTGAGCATAAAATTAATTCTCAAACTTTGTGGCTAGCACTTAAAGTACGGTGGAAACCCTCTAGGCTAAAAGTTAAATATCAGATAAAGAAGTGAGAAGACTATCTTACAGCAGAGAGACACACAGCACACTATTCTGTAAAACAATTCATTATTGATTTACAGTCTCCTCACAAATTAAAAGAATTGTCCATTTTCTTATCAGTGCAACTATAGTTACAGCCCAGTCACTGTGCTTCACTGAAGTAATTACACAGCTTTCTATAAATGTCCAGTTCTCACTTTCATCTTGCTCTTTCTCAAAAAATTAAAATGGATTATTCTTGCAAACTGTGAATAAATACTAAGATTTAAAATATAGTAGCTCCAAAATCATGCAAGGTGCCTGACTGTTCTTGAAAGATGTGAATGCAGTTCTAGCCCTTCCTTGTGTGAATGCACTTCTAGCCCTTCCTTGTGTGAATGCAATTCTAGCCCTTCCTTGTGTGAATGCAATTCTAGAACTTCCTTGAGTAAATGCAGTTCTGTCCCGTCCTTGTGTGACTCTACAGAAAGCCTCTGCACAGGAAGAACAAGAACAGTTCATATATTAAAGCAATAAAATTAACCAAAATGGACATCAAGCAGTCTCATATGACCTGAGCTTTTCCCTTACATGCTAGATCGCAAGTTAAACTCACTGGTTCACAAATGAGCACACTGAACAAGAAATACAAGATGTTGTGTAGCCTGAATGAGTACACTAATCTGTACAAAGCAGCTACCTTGACTCCCGAGATAAATATGCTAATCCACAATTTAACTGTGACCATTTCACTCAAATATTATAGCTACAAATCACAAAATGCAGTATGCAGACAGCTCACAATGTGATGTGTAGTAGAAAAAACAGTATGTTTACATTTGGAAATGCTGATAACATGAGTTAAATGTTCCATGACTACCATACCCCTCAACCAGCTGTCATTGTAAATTGGTACAAAAGCACTTGAAAAGTAGGTACAACCTACCAAATATCTGCACACATAATTAGCATGACATTTAATATCAAATAGCACATGAACCTTCCAACTTCCAGTAGGATACGAATCAGAAATAACAAGTTTAAAAAACTAAAATTAACAAAAGTGATGCAATAACATATGAATTTTATTAAATTCAAAGTGTACAATTTGTAGACTTTAATGGGTAATATCATAAAAGTTTGCCTGAAAATCACGTGGGTCCTCCTACTTTAAATTTTTGATGTGACCAGTATGCTGGTCATGTAGTCTTCTTTGCTGTGTATTAATCACACCCAGAAATTTGTATGATATTCAGAAAATCAAATGAAAAGGTAAATCAATCCTGAAAATAGGAATGCATCCTTACAAATAAGGACAAGTGAAGGGGTAAATCAAGCCTAAAAATAAGCATGTACCTCCAAAACAGGTGCAGTTGAGAGGTTTACTGACCACCCATGCTTTTCCTATATGTCTTGTGTTTCACCAGGCAGTGATCCCTTACAATAAACGTCTTACATTTAAATTAATCCCCTCCTATGGTCTGCATTAATTGACAATGTCTAGGCCTTTCCATGTATAAGGATTAATGGGAACAGTTTAAAGTCCACTCAGTGCTCAATGTAGCACACCATTTATGCATTTTCCTCTCACCTCTGATTAAATACTGTACTTCTCTGTAATTAGCCACTGTGGCATGAAAATACAACTGTGCAACAGAGCTATGATGTTTGTAACCAGCCACTGTGGCATGAAAATACCACTGTGCAGCAGACCTATGATGTTTGTAACTAGCCACTGTGGCATGAAAATACCACTGTGCAACAGAGCTATGATGTTTGTAACCAGCCACTGTGGCATGAAAATACCACTGTGCAACAGAGCTATGATGTTTGTAACCAGCCACTGTGGCATGAAAATACCACTGTGCAACAGAGCTATGATGTTTGTAACCAGCCACTGTGGCATGAAAATACCACTGTGCAACAGAGCTATGATGTTTGTAACCAGCCACTGTGGCATGAAAATACCACTGTGCAACAGAGCTATGATGTTTGTAACCAGCCACTGTGGCATGAAAATACCACTGTGCAGCAGAGCTATGATGTTTGTAACCAGCCACTGTGGCATGAAAATACCACTGTGCAACAGAGCTATCATTTTGGATGCTACCATTAAGGTTTGTTCACCTATTTATAAAAGCCATGGTCTGTTGTAGGATCACAGGATCATAGGAGGTTACTAGGCTAATGCTCCTGGGCCCCTTACAAACCTCACCAAGAGTTTATCCCCAAAAAGAAACCTCAGTCAGCACCTGTCACCCTGTCAGTGAGGGACACAGGTGGAACCCTTGGACAAATTTGTGGTTTCCCATCCACTCATCAAGGTTGCGCTTGAAGAGGGTCAGCAAGGTACTCTGACATGTATGGGAAGTCTATTCCAGAGATGGGGCAGCCTCTGGGAGACAAACCTGTCCCTCCAGCAGGTTTTGTTGATATTATATATTAGATTTAGGCTTCTCAAGTGGGTAATGGGTGAGGAGTTATACTTGCGTATATGGAGCATCTGTAGTAGGGCAGGGTCCGAGATTGTCTTGTAGGAGAGACACATGACCCCTGAGCAATCTGTAAGATACTGAGTAGAGTGATAATGATTTGAGCTTGTCTGCATACAGCAAGTATTGGAGGCCATGGGAGAGGAGTATAGAGAGATAATAATCTATTTTTTTTTATGCAATCCCTTTATGTATGAGTTGAACCAAGTAAAAAGCTTTTCTGACTACTGCCGCTACATGATGGTTGAATGTGAGATTGTTGTCAACCTGAGAACCCGGGTCTCTCACCACAGGTTGTGTGCTTAGAGGGTTGCTGTTAATGTGGTAATTGGTAGGGCTGTGTTTTTGTCGAATGGTATGATGATACATTTTTTTGCATTTAACTTGAGGCCATGACTTTGGCACCAGTGATTAGTTGCTGTGAGACCCTCTTGCAGTATGTTAACATCTTTGGGGAGTCAATGACAGCACCCACCTTACAGTTATCTGCAAACTTGGTCAGCCACAGGCTTTTTTGTTTGCCTGGACCTCTAAGAAGTAGATGCCAAACAGCAGGGGTTCCAGGACACATCTCTGGGGAACTCCACTTTTGACAGGTTTACAATCGAAGGTGGAGGTGCCTATTTTGACCTTGAGGGTCCTGTCAGTGAGTCAGTGGGCCACCCATCTGATGAGGATTTACGCCAAGTTGTGTTAGCTTTTTGACGATGCCCGAGTGGGGGATTGTGTCAAAGGCCTTGGTCAGGTCAGGATAAGATGTATTTACTGACTTTTCCTCCTCCAGGGCCTTGGTGACAGTCTCAAAGAAGTCAACCAGGTTCAACAGGCAAGATTTGCCCTTGACGAATCCGAACTGGGTGGGGTCAAGTGCTTGGAGATTGCCTGTGTTCCTTGTTTATGAGCTCCATAATAATACGCTCCATGGCTTTGCAGATCAGACTTGTCAAGCTAACGGGGCGATATTTTCAAGGGTCACTGGTGGCACCACCTTTGTGCAAGGAGATGACAATGGCAGTTCTCCACTCTGCTGGAATGAAGCCTGTACTTTGGCTGTGGTTGAATAGGGTGCTCAATGGTGAAGCTCGTTCTTGCTAAAGATGGTGTAGAATAGAGCCTGGGATACTATCAGGTACCATGAAAGCGGTGTTCTTTGCCTTGGATAAGGCCTTTAACACTTGACCTATAGAGATGTGAGGTGTGAGACAAGTATATGGGATGTCAAAAGGTCCTTTGTGGGGACAGGAGGGTGAAGCTTACACTGAACTTATCTGCTAGCAGGTTGACTAAGTCAACAGGATCAGTGTAAGTGATACCGTTAAGTACTAATTTGGAGCAAACCTGGGCTTTGCCATGGATATACCTGATGTAACTGAAGAAGGCTTTATGGTTTCCCTTTGCTTCAGAGGCTATTTTCAATTCATAATTGACTTTGGAGGTTTTCACTAGTGATCTAGTTTGCTTGTTGTGGCTAAGGAGGGAGTTTTTCCAATTTGGAATTTGTTCCTTTTTATCCTTGGACAACACTTTCTTCTTTTTGTTGTAAAGTCTATTGATAGAGGATGTCCACCAGACAGGTTTGTGTTTCCTTGAGGAGCAGGTTTTAGTTCTGTTGGGTATAGCTGAGTCCATGCAGCTGTACAGGTGCTTGCATACTGCATTGGTGTACTGTTCAGCATAGTTGTCTGCAACCTCTGAGGGGGGTGGTAGTGTGAAGCTACTGATACCCTCCCTTAGGAGGTTGTTGTCAGCTTTTGAGAAGTTTTTTAGCCTGATTACAGCTGGTGGGGGATTGGGTGCGACAGAAACTTCGAATGAGACAGAGCGATGATCTGATCTCACCATGGAAGAAAGTGCTATGGGAGTGGTGCAGTGGTTGCCCATGTTGGAGAGAACCAAGTTACTTTGTCTTAGTGCTGCTGTAGACACAGACTTTTACTTATAAGTGTGTTTTTCATTTTATACAAGCTCCCAGGTCATCTCTGAAAAGGGACACTTGCATCCAGTAGGCATATTCAGCTAAGACATGTCCAAACAATAGGGTAGGATGAGAAGGAAAAACTTTGCAATCTATTGCTTGGAGAGCTTTAGGGGTATTGGAGGACTGTAGCAGGTATGGACAGAGAATATAAATGTTCTGTGTGTGTGTGTGTGTGTGTGTGTGTGTGTGTGTGTGTGTGTGTGTGTGTGTGTGCGTGTGTGTGAGTGTATGTAATGACTTGGAGGAGGAATGTCCATCACCATAAATCACTGAGAAGTTTACATGATGGATGTGAGAATTTGTTGCTGTTTTACTGACTAAGTTGATTACAAATGTCAGAGCTTTTAGACTGATCAGGAAGAAAAAAAGAATGTGTTGCCTCTGAAGTATTCTTTGCAATCTGATTATAAGCATGTTTTAGACTTATTTAAGGGAGAGCGACGGACAGAAATGAATGTCACAACGTGGTGTTATTAGCAAGTAAGGGCTGTCATTTCCTTAGTGCTTCCAGAGAGCAGGGATTTCAAACATCTGCAAGTCCAAATACAATTTGTATACAAAATAAAGTTGTCTTACTAAGTTGGCAGACTTTCACTGTTTATACTGAAAGAAATGTGGTTTATACTAGACTCATTTGATTGCATTAGGTCAAGAGGTACTCATGGTGGCAGGTGGTTGACTGCATAACTAAAAGCTTGAGTGACAATTTGCTCTTTCTTTTGCTTAATTACTATGCAATTGAAAAGAAAGGCATTTTGTAGACCCAGCAAACTTTGCATAAAAATTGAGCTTGATTCTAGGTAGCTACTGGTATGCATTTGCACAAAGGGTACAGGCACTGTTATAGTTCACTGTAAATTTATTTCATAGAGGTTTATGTTCACATGCTGTTGCCACCCTGCCCTGCACCCATTGGCATAGGAAAATGCAGGAATATCACTTACTGGCATGTGTTGTATAACATAACATCATTTTTTTTCACTGCTGTTGTTTTATATATTTATGTGTGTATAAATTTAGTAATATTTTGTTTTTGTAACTGGATAAGGTTCAGGAGGCAGCCTTAACTGTTTCTATTTGGGATCAGGGAATATTGATCTGGCTATGCATCTTGCTTTGTGATAAGTAAATAAACATTTTCAAGCCATTATATCATAATTCCTGATGCTATATGCCCTTACTAGTTCCAACAATGATGGGTACATATAACATTATGTGAAACATTAGAGAAGGCTGCATCAGTCTTAATAACAATCAAAGTTTTTTGTGTGAAAATGTCCTACTAATTTTACAAGGCAGGATTAGTCAACAGTGTCATTTATAAAAAGAACCTTGTGTCTTGCAGTAGTAAGCAATCTACAGCCTTAACACAGAGGCAGAGAGAAAGAGAGACTGAAATTAGTGGGGGCATGGAGATACACTCTATACCTTGATGTATGATTGCAAAAATCCTGCCTACCTCCCTGCTAGGTGGACTATGTTTTTATTGATGATATTCCATAGAAAGGAGGTGGGTAACATGCAGTCCTTCAAAGATTATTCATCTTTGCTCCTGTTTCTCTGACTATTATTGATAATTACCATTAATGGTAATTGCATATTAATGTAATGTCTGAAGAATGGCAGTTGTGGCATTAGATACTGAGGTGGTATCTGTAAGCTGCCCTGAATTAGTATGTCCACATTTTGAATGACTCAGTATATGGTACACGTTCCATGGGTTACTGATGACTTTTACTGTGATGAAAATATTACTTCTTTAAAATACTGCTTATCCCGTGCCACAAATCATTTATAAAATCAAGCTGTTGCTTACTCAGGTCACAGTTTCAAGGTCTTCTAACTCATAAGGCTTACATATCTCTAGCATTTTATGAAAAAAGATTTCCCCATAATAAACTCAAGTACACAGCATGGGAAATTCTACCTCAGTGAGATAGAAATTATGAAAACTACCACAGTCATTATGATACATAAACTGATTCTTTACATGGCAAGCATGGATGTCAGTGCATCAGGAAAATGATCTGCCCTTTTTCCTGTGGAATCAGCATACTTTTGTCTCTTATGTTGCAATTCTAATTCTCAATATTTTGGATGGAACATACTTGCCCCTCTGTGCCTCCTGAAAGTTATAAATCAGTGTTGTATATGTTGTTCTATGTTTTTTGAGGTTTGTAGAGTCCTTTGTGTTTTTCTGTTTCTGACATGGATTGTGGATATAGAGTTTTTAGACCAGCCAGCATAACTGGTTAATAAATAAGAAGGTTAAAAATAAATGCAAACAATCTGACAAACTCTGTTATTGTTGGATGAAATGTAATCTATTTAATTACTTCTTACACTTTTTCTTTTTAAATAATTAACTAACTCTAAAGCAAAACAGATCACTTACTTTCTCAAAGGGCTTTATTCGTGAGTATTGTACTACAATGAATACACAACAAATGGCAACCAGGGACCCAGTAGAATAGGAAAGTACAGAACTCTAAAAAGGAGAATGCTACTGATTGGCAAACCACAAACACTATTAATACAGAAATTTATATTCATTGTATCAATTTTTTTCTTACAGGAAAACAATTATTAACAAGAAACTCAGTATAATTTGATTAGAAAGGAAGACCTCACTGAAATTTCTGAGATCTGCTTAATTTTTGTGCCACGGATCTAGCTTGTATATCCCCATAGAAATAAATTCATTGACTTTTACATCTTGGAAAAGGGTATTTTGCAATCTGCTACAGCTCTTTTTCATCTGTGAGGTCCAATGCTGTTAATATTTACACATTAATAATACTGCACACTTATTTGATTTCATGAATTATATAGGAAATGTCATGAAAGTCTTTTGCTGTTCATTAAAAACAAATGAAAAAAAGTAATCTTTGTTTATAAAGGGTCATGTTGTTACCTGTACAACCACATTCTCAAATGATGGAGCACTGCACACTACCAATTGAAAGACCTAAAAAGGGAAAAGCTAGCACTGAGACCAGACTCAGAGACTCAGTCTGCAGAGTTAGTAAATCTCTGCACTGGCCCACAAAATAGCACTTGAAATGATGGAGAAAAAGCATTTTGTAGGGTGTGTGCAGTAACTTTGTGCATGTGATGTGTGTGTGTGTGTGTGTGTGGGGTACCGTTTATATGGTTTAATATTCATTTGGTTAACATTCTAGTGGTCAAGCCCACATGCACACACACACAAACACACACACTCACACGTGCACACAGGCACACACCCACATGCACATACAGACGCACACACACACACACACACACACGCACACACACGCACACACACGCACACACACGCACACACACACACACACACACACACACACACACACACACACACACACACACACACACACAGATAAAGGCTTCATCTAAAAGCCATGGAACATATCATTACTGACCTCATTAACTGCAATATCAAGGATCTTATTAGACTTGACATCAACAGTATGCCTTTGTGAAAGGTGGATCCTGTGTGTCCTGGAAAGGATACAGAGACTAGAGACGGTGATCATGCGATACACACAGTGCATCTTAACCTGGCCAAAGCCTTTGACACTGTTCTCCATGCCAGCATCATACAGAACCAAAATGCATTAAAAATCAAGCCATATATGGTAAGATGGATAGCCAACAGGCTGAAAGACAGAACCCACGTAATGTGAGTTACTGGCATGGATCAGAAAGTATGAATGTGACCAGTTGGGTCTCTCAGGGCTCGGTGCTGGAACAACTTCATTTTGGCCTTTAATTGCCAGATCTTCAAGCTGTTAAGTAAGTCTGTAGATAGCTGCAAACTAGGGTTGCTGTTATGGCACCCTCTGATACCCCAAAACACCAAAATGAACTCTCATTTAGAAACTCCGGGTATACTTAGAATAAGATTCAAACTAAATGCCAAAACGTGTAGTAGTGACACTTTTGGTAGACAATCCGTCTTCTCATTATATTGTAGAGACAGCAGAGCACTACCAAATGAGAAGTCCCTCCTCTCATTATAATGTAGAGACAGCAGAGCACTACCCAATGAGAAGTCCCTCCTCTCATTATAATGTAGAGACAGCAGAGCACTACCAAATGAGAAGTCCCTCCTCTCATTATAATGTAGAGACAGCAGAGCACTACCAAATGAGAAGTCCCTCCTCTCATTATAATGTAGAGACAGCAGAGCACTACCCAATGAGAAGTCCCTCCTCTCATTATAATGTAGAGACAACAGAGCACTACCCAATGAGAAGTCCCTCCTCTCATTATATTATAGAGACAGCAGAGCACTACCCAATGAGAAGTCCCTCCTCTCATTATATTGTAGAGACAGCAGAGCACTACCCAATGAGAAGTCCCTCCTCTCATTATATTGTAGAGACAGCAGAGCACTACCCAATGAGAAGTCCCTCCTCTCATTATAATGTAGAGACAACAGAGAACTACCCAATGAGAAGTTCCTCCTCTCATTATAATGTAGAGACAGCAGAGCACTACCCAATTAGAATGGTGATAACTCCCTCTCCATTGACCATCATATGATAATGATTGTCAGGAAATCATTCATTTGGCACAGCTAACTGCCAACGAAATAGCACCATGGTTTAAAGGATAACCACTTTCTAGGCATTACTGATCAAACCCATTTTTGACTTGAATGCCCAAATTGTGATGCATTTCTCTAAACATATCAATCAATTAGAAGGACCCCAAAGGTTCCTAACTAAACAGATCACAGGCCTAAAATCTGAGCTATCAAGAGAGGCTGGTAGCGCTATCCCTTTATTTATTTCTTATAGATTTTGGATATCTCCATCTTGCTTATTGCACCATTAGAGAGCTGGTTGTCCTGGATCTCCTGTATCTCCGCAAGTCCAGAGGCTCACCTAGTAGTAGGACCAGGGATCTAAATCTTCACTAACAATTAAATAAAACATGGTGGATGGACAGGTTTATAACTCAGTGCTGCCCAAGCCTCTGGAATAAACTTCACCTGCATAATAAGCAGCAAGGCTCACTACCTTCCTTTAACAATAGCCTAGATGACTGGATAGGTAGTCACAAATTTGCTACAGGATTGACTAGTATGACCCTGTTGGAGAAATGAAGGCATAAATGAGTATAAGATTCAATAACCTTGGAATATTTATGAATCGGTGAATACATCTACATATACATATGATAATTATTTGAAATGTCAGGGCCTACTACAGTGAGTCCCAAAATACACACTGAATCGCAAAAAGATTGAACTTATATATACTAAGCTTGAGATGCAATTTCAGAATATTCCCTTTTCCCTGAGTTATGGTGATCTTCCCCCTAAAAAGAGCAATTATTTAAATTCACTCTTCTCCTGTGTTTTCAATCTTTTTTTTTCTGCTGAGTGTTTTCATTTCAGTAAGAAGCCCATACACACACACATTCACAGCATACATGATGCAATGAATCCACACTCACTCAACCATTATGAAGTCTACAGAACTGTGCTATCTGCCGACTGTATACATCATTTTGACAAAATCGCAGTTTCACGCTTTGAAACAAAAAATGCTTCAAAAGACATGCATATTGTTTGAACAAAGTCATATGTGTGGCAGTCTGAGATGTGATATTCAACAGTTATGCAATCCTATTTAGCATATCCGCCACTGAACTATAGAGCATGCAGTAGTCTGAAAATATATGCTGAGTACATTGCCAGTACTAAAATCCTTTAGAAAACATCTAGCCTTATATGCTGCATGTATTCTTTTTTAAAATTTTCATATGATATCTGCAATTCTTTCTCAGTGTGAGACATTGTTACCCTTGGCTTCTGCAACACTAAATTTATAGCATTAGCAATACCACAGGGTGAGCATCTCAAAACATACAATCTGCAGCTGTTGTTTCTCTCCCTCTGTTCTTATATTAGTCTTGTTTACGTAGAAGGAAGAACAGTAACTGCCATGTTAAACACTCCAAGGTCAGTCTATGGAAGTCTGCAATATGAATTTGAAAAAGATCTGAGGCTTGACAGGAAGCAAGTATATTCAGACTCAGTTTTGGTACTTAATGTCCAAATAACCAGTGTAAGCTGTGGATAAAAAATGTATACAGGTGTAAGGTCAAATTTACAGTACACAGAATGTTGTTATACATATATTTGTAAAGGTAATAAATATTGCAAAATCAAATTTTATTTATGCTTAAAGTCAAACATACATGTTAAATAACCTGTGATTTTTATATGCAGTTAGTGTCTTTAAAATAGACTAGTAATTAGCATAAACTGTTGTAACATTTCTGTTTACAGCAGTTAAGTTCTTAATTCCCAAGAGATTTTATATAATTATGCATGTGCATATAGTTTTAAAACAAAAACATTTGTCATATATACAGTACCTTGACTCCATTGCTTTTTCCTGCATCAAATGTGTGTGTGTGTGTGTGTGTGTGTGTGTGTGTATATATATATATTTATGTATGTTTTTAATTTATGCTGACTATATTTATGCTTTTAATTTATGCTGACTATTTATGCTCATCATACCAAAAGCTTACTATTACATCATATGCAATGTGGCATTGTTGATTCAAACTTATGTCAATATTAAAGTTACAGCTGTAACATGTAATTATGAACTACAGAACTAACAAATGCAAGAAAGACATTTTAATGATTATTTTATTACCACTACAGCTTACAGTACTTCCTGTTGCCTATAACAAAATAATGCACCATACATACATGCCTTTTTATACAACTGTCACTTCAGACAGTTATCATGAATATTTAGCAATTTGAGAACTGTTTTAGAAAACAAGAGCTACATATACAGAGTTTCTCGTTCAATGTGCCCAAGTATAATAATACTCATTCAGTTCTGTTAGTGAGAGGCTGTTAGTTTTGTCCCCAAGATGCACCTGGAAATATCTTTCCTGTGAAATTCATTAAATGATTGCCTTTTAGCTTGTAACCTGGAGCCCTTTTTTACAAGGTTAGACGGTTCAGAAGTACCAGCCCTTTCTTTGACTGCATTTAATTAGTTATGTATATGTATGCACACAATGGCCAGTATTCGGATTCAGTATATATACACACACACACACACACACACACACACACACACACACACACACACACACACACACACACACACACACACAGACACATATATCTTGTTGGTGTGGTGGCTTGCCTCTCTGTAAAACATGTTTATTGTGTTGTGTGACCTTAGGAGTGTCACTGTTTTGGCTAGTGGCCTCCCAAGGTTTGTGGTGTTTTGGGGTCAAGTAATTATAAGCCATTCAATCAAGAAGCCTCTATTCATAGTGGACCCTCTAATTTCTGTTGGGATAGAATTCTTCACACTTCAGCTGCGAGTTTAGGGAATACTCGGCCTGGTTATGGGACATAGTAGTGGACAGCAATTGCTTCTGTTTGAGATAGAAAAGGCCTTGGAGGAAAGTAATGTACAAGTCCTTAAATAGCAGAATAATGTTTACTTTATTGAATTATATTGTGAATAACTTTTAATTTTGTGAGAGTTAGACTAATTTTTAGATCAAGCCAGTCTAGTTTAAGTAAAGCTACTCACTCATGTTTTACTGGAAACATTTGTTGCAAATTTGGCAACTTTGTTACAAGTTTGCTCAAGTCTTTGAAATTGAGTTTTTTGTAGGTTGGTCAGTATTGCTGGGTCATTAAAGAGTAATGGTATCTGGAAACCGCTAGCTGTTTAGTGACAAACGTGCAGTTAAAGATTATGTGATTCTGTACAGGAACCACAGCTTTTTATAAGTTTTAAATACAGCAGAGTCAATGTGATGGTCAAACTTCAGATACTGGTCAACAATAATGCCTAGAGTAGCTTTGTTTGTGATATTTGCTCAATTTCTTTCTTTTTTTTGTTGTGTACTTGAGGATATATCAGTTTGGCCAGGAATATTCTGGGGTAAATAGGATGAGCATTTTTTTAGGGATTAAGTATGAGGACTGATTCTGCCAGACATTTCTCAATGTTGAGAAGTGTTTGCTGAGTCACATTTTATACTCAGCTTAATGTGATTGCTAAATAATTGAGTGTTTTGAGTAAATGGCTACAGTAAATCTTTATTTTGCACAGTTATCTATCAGCTGCTAAAGTAAGGGCTTGAATTTTTTTGTCAGTATTTGAAAGTTGAAGCTGCAAGACTGTAATTGTATTAGAGAAAATTTCAGTATATTCCACAAGCAGTTACCTTTCGTTCATATAGTTCTTAAGGTAATAACTCATGCCAATGTACCCATCCTGTGGTTGTGGACTGTAATCCCTCAAAAAAGGGGACCACAATCCTCCACAGTCAGTATAAGCAAACATTCCCTGAACATATCAGGTAGGTGCAGACTACTGACGTGGCTGATGAAAGTGATAGGGATAGCTGGTCCTAGCATCTGATGATGCACTACGTACAAGTAAAGGCCGTGGAATAGAAACCCTTGTGGTGCCTCTCCTTTCAGTCCGGATTGCACGAGTTCAGAAATGGTTTTACAAAATGATTGGGAGAAAAAGAATGCAAAGGGACTGAGTATAGAATGACAAGAGTTTCATCTCATGAGCTGAGATGGCCGCCCAACTGCCTATTTAAATAGGGATCTTAGTCAGAGATTGGAATTATCCACACGTGGAGGCTCGTACATTGCAAGTGGGTAGACTTCATGTGAACATCTGCTAATAGAAGAAAAGTAAAGAAAACAAGCTGCTAAAACAAGCTAAAGCTAAGGCTCCGCCAGGACAATAGTCACCATTCTGTTTCTTGTCAGATGCAGATAATACTTAACAGATTACCATATTTCATTTTTTATTATTTTATTATTATTATTATTACTATTAGTTTTCTTATTAGTTCCCTGGTTGCTTCCTCATTAACACTCATACTGTGGGGGATGGCAGAGCCATTAAAAGAACTGGCAGCCTGAGTTACCACTAGATGGAAGCTGAATGGGAAGTGAAGTTATGTCCCTGATTGTGGAACCATTAGGCAATCTTCATCTCCAATGGCAGCTCACATCATCCTGAGCAGCTCATGGATTTTTCTTAGCTCTAACTTCCCTGCATGCCTGGCTTTAGCCCATGAGGCCAGGTGAGCAATTGGGAGTATTTTTTACCTTGTGTTCCACCTCAGGCCCATATAGAGATCAAAGTGCACTACAGAGATACCCACCAATACTAGTACATTAACTACTTGATGTTTAGTTATGTGGTATTCTCTTATTATTTTTTGAATGGGCAGACTTGAAAAGTTTTGCTAGAAATTACCACTTTGGTCTTCTTTCTTGAACTCATAGTGACCTGATTGTAATGATGGTCTTTTTTTTTTTTTTTTGCTTCTGCTCTTACAAACAGGGTTGTAATTTAATGAATATATTTTATGCCCTATAAATGCAGCATATTTTTGAATAGACTACAACTAATTTAAAAGCCCAGATTATACTGTCATGTAGGCATCACTGTAACAATTACATATTTAGTCTGCACAGACAGAACAACATTATCAGTTACAATACATGAGCGCTGCTTTAGAATGAGTAATGAAACTGACAAAAGCTCTCTGTGATAAGTAAACGATCAGAAAAATCGAAAGCAGAAGTTATTTATTTATTAAATGCGCCTCTTTCATGAAGACAGAACACTATAGCTATTTTTCATTTAAAGGGCTGACTGCATTCCTTTCATAGCATACTGTTTTGGTATGCACTGTTTACCACATCCCACCAATATATGCTAATCAATGCATCCTTCTTTATCCTGACAGATAAGCTACAACTCTTTTGGTTTCTTATAAGAACATTAGCTGGCAGAAATGCAAAGGTTAACTATGCCATTAATATTCACTGCCCAGACAGCATCCCTTACAATTTTATTTAATTTGCTAGACTGGTTAGCTTTTATGATCAGTATTTCCAATTTACATATATTTTTTAACGGTTCTTTCTTTGTGATATGGTGCTGCATATCAGAAATGTATGCAAAATGCAATGATAGTGCATACTTATGTTAGGACAGGTAGAGACAAAAAGAGATTTGTTCAGCAGCAAATGCATAAAACTCATCTTGAATACATTTTGTCTGAATGTATGCAAACCAATTGTTTCATAGTTCACCATTTTACCTTACGAAAAATGTCTGCTAAATTATAGCAAGGGATGTTATAGCAGTGAACATTAAAATACAAGCATGTGGTACTTGTCAGCATCCAAGTTTAAGCTCTGATGACATTCACTCTGTAGTCCAATAAAAGTATTTTATGTATGAGCACTTCAATATGATGTTCTGATGCTTCTTTGCGAACAATAGCGCTATAAGAACAGAAACTCTATGAAAACAGTGTATGTTTCCTGAATAAACTATTCTCCCACCTACTGACTGAGAAGCTGAGCTCTGATCATTCTTTTGACTGGGGCTGCTCCTTCTGAAAACTATAATTTTGCTTTATAAGTATCAGACAATGTTTACAAGTATTTGGAAATGACTCAGCACTTTTCAGGGAAGGAAAGGACAGAATAGATTGGAAAAAATTAAGTAGGTTAAAATTTGTAAGAATGTAGAGATAAAAACAGACAAACATTTATAAAAACACATCCGCACTAGGGTTAATGATCATGTCTTTATTTATATATTTATTTGACATTTGTTTACTGGGTTTATCTGACTGGGTCTACAGAACCCGTTTTCAGCAGAGGCCCGGGGAGAAAAGCTCCACATACAATAAAATACAAATACAGTATAATACAATACAATAAAGATTACATTAGAAATACTATACAAAAATAAGTTGAAAGAACAAACTGCTACAAACTGTTGCAATATATTACTACACATCTAGACAACACTATACAGTTAAAACATTACAGATGATAATAGTCACTCTCATCATAACTGATGTACAGTGTCCAAAAAAAGTACGTAGGTAGTGCAATGTGTGACATTGACGGTTATAGTACATGCAAAATAGTTTCAGTTAGGAAAATAGCAGCCAGAAAGTTACTGATGCAGATAGATAGTGAGAGAGAGAGAGTTAAGAAGAATATAAGCAATAAAGCCTGAGCAGTAGCTTAAGGATATGGGATAGAAGCAGAGAAGGAGTTAGAAGAGCTTTATGATCTTGTAGTCTGTGGGGGGACTGAAATGTGACAGAAGAGGAAGACCTGAGCATTAGGAAGGCTTTACTCAGGAGCAGAGCCATGTATTTTTGAGATGATTGTTTAAAGAGGCTATGAATAGAGATTGTGCAAGGCGGATAACTGAATGAAGGGAAGTTGGTTGGGGAGTTAAAGCCAGTTTCATTCTAGGAGTGGTTTACAGTGGTGTATGTGATATTTAGAATTTGTGGCAAACTTTGCAACTTTGTTATAGCAGTGTTCCAACTTGCTTAGGGTAGAATTTTGTAAGTTAGTTAAGATGGGGCACCATAAAGAGGGGAGAGAAGTAAAAATGTTTTTGCAAGGGTAGTTTTAGTTGCTGCAGTAAATGCAGTAATGATTATTTTACCATGTATAAGGAACGTAAGTAATTTGCTCTTTGCACTACTACCTTTTCCAAAATTCTTACATGTGGTTAACACACAGTGCTGGAGGAAAGGGTGAAGAGGTACAAAGAACAGAAGTGGTACTGACTGGGGTAATAAAAGTGAAGTTGCCACAGCATGCCAACCGCAGTTCTATACAGAGACGGGAACAGCCTACTATAACCCCTGCTGGGATTATTCCTTTTAGAGTTATTCGGGGGAAGTGATATGTAGCCAAGGGATACTAAGCCAGGATTAGGACTGAAGACTTTAGAATAGGAAACCTACTGGAAAACAGAAACACAAATAATGTGTAGCTGTGCATTTCATTTAAAGGACAACTGCAGACTCAAATTACAGAAGAGAGTCCTGGACATAGGGAGAAAACATTTTGTAATGAAACAGGAATGTGTGGTAAACTGGTGCAGACAATGAAAATTTTAGGGCCGAGGGGGAGAAAACCAAGAGAAGTGGAGAATAAAACAGGATAAAAATTTGTGCAAAACAAATGAGCAAAGGTAAGACCAAAATTATATTTCCACTACTCTATCTTAGATAGAAGGTCTGTAAAGGGTAAATAATACAAAAGGATATGTTTAGAATGCTAAGAGTTGAAATGAAAGGAAAATGACACAATGTTTCTGGAGGAAATGAAAACTGGTGAGCACAGTACTAAAGTAAATGGTGAAGAAAAAACAGTCATCGAAATCCTCCAAAAAGGCTTGACAGTTTTTAATTATGTAAATGAAAGGAAATAGGCAAAAGGAAGGACTGTAAAAAGCTACACTGACATCAGAACATGTTAGGAAAAGATCATCTAGAATGTTATTATTCTGTATACATTTATAATCGGTCCTGAAAGAATGCAGAAGAGACTGCTTAAGTGAAACCCTTCAGGTGGCAGAATTTCACTTCATTTCATTAGGGAGCAAATCTTAAAGACACACACCTATCTGAAATTTGACAGAGCATGGTACCAGAAGAGATGCATGCTAGAGGGTGTGCGTGTGCATGTGTGTGTGTGTGTGTGTCTGTGTGTGTGTGTGTGTGTGTCTGTGTGTGCGTGCGTGTGTGTGTGTGTGTGTGTGTGTGTGTGTGTGTGTGTGTGTGTGTGTGTGTACATATACATACATATATAGGTTCATAGGTTAATAGGTAGGTATGTACTAGGCTATCGGCCCTAGGGCCTATACAAGCCCAGCCAAAAAGATACCCTGGCTTTTGCCACCCAAGAAAATTATTTTCCTGTGCCACTGTTGAGCAGAGCCACAGAAGTGATCCCCGGGGTGAATTTCCTATTTCCCATCCAATCATCAAGATTTTAATTGAAGATTGCCAATGAGGAGATTTGCTTGATATAGATAACTAGTTTATTCCAGAGTATGGGAAGTCTCTGGGACAGGAATCTATCCCTCCGGCATGGCATATTCTGTTTATTGTGGTAACAAGGTTTAGGTCCCTAGAGTGTGTAGCTTGGAGGGATTGGGATTTCTTTAAATGGAGCATGCCCAACAGCTCTGGGTTTGACATAGCTTTGTATGTTAGGCAGAGATCACCTCTGAGTAGGTGATATGCGACGGAGTAAAGCTGGCATTTTTTGAGACGGTCTGTGTATGGCATCTGTTTGAGGCCGGTAATCCTCTTTGTGAGGTATTTCTGCGGTCTTTCCAGTTGTTGTAGATGTCTTGTGAGGTACATACCAAAAGGGGCATTGTAGTCTATAATGGGTCTAATGAGTGATGAGTAGAGGGGAGCAATGACCTTTTTCTCTGGATGAGAAACCTTTTGTGATGAGGTGTGCCACGTAGAAGGATTTCCTGACTACTGTGGTGATGTGATTATCAAAGGAGAGACTACTGTCCACCTGTGTCCCAAGGTCTCTTATCACACTTTTGGTGTTAAGTATACTACCGCCTACATTGTAGTTCATGGGTACAGAGTTTTTACGAAAGGGGATGACAATGCACTTTTTGGCACTGAGCTTGAGGCCATGGCTTTGACACCAGGCATGTGTCTCAGTGAGGCCCTTTTGTAGGATGTCCACATCGTTAGGAGTTTCGATTATAGCTCCTAGTTTGCAGTCATCTGCAAACTTCATTAGCCAAAGACCTTCGGTGTTAGCCTGTACTTCAGAGAAGTAGATACCAAACAGGAGAGGACCCAGGATTGAACCCTGTTGTACTCCACTTGTCACTGGTCTGAAGTCGGATTTGGAGTCTGCTACTTTCACAGTGTGGGTTCTGTCAGTGAGCCAGTTGGCAACCCATCTTGTGACATAGGGATTTATACCTAGTTTAGTGGGTTTATCTATAATTCCAGAGTGGGAGATGGTGTTGAAAGCCTTGGCAAGATCTAGATAGGCTGTGTGAACCACCTTACCCTCGTCTACAGCTTTGGTGACTGCTTCAAAGAAGTCTATCAGGTTTAGGAGACATGATCTGCCTTTTACAAACCCAAACTGGGTGGGGTCCAGAGTTTGGAGATTACCAATGTCTTTGTTTATATGTTCCATGATGATACGTTCCATGGCCTTGCAGACCAGGCTTGTCAGGCTAATGGGGTGGTAGTTCCCGGGGTCCGTGGTGGCTCCCCGTTGTGGAGTGGGATAACCATCGCTGTGCGCCATTCAGCAGGCACAAAGCCTGAGGTGAGGCTATGATTGAACTTGGTACTTAGGTGGGGGTGCCTGTTCATTCTGTAGTTCATGTAGAACACAGCCTGGGATGTTGTCTGGTCCCAAGGATGCTGTGTTCTTGGCTTTGGAGAGTGTGGTTTTTACCTATGCAGCCATGATTACAGGAACTTTGCATTCTTCCGGAATAGAGATGGGCTCTTTAGGGGGTGAGAGGAGGGTAAAGTTAGCACTGAACCTATCTGCCAGGATGTTGGCAATATCAGTTGGGTCTGTATATTTAGTGCCATTGTGCTGTAACTCAGAGCAGATCTAAGTGTTGCCACTGAGATTCCTGTCATAGCTATAGAATGCTTTGTGGTTGTCTTTAGAATCAGTGGCGATTTTGTTTTCGTAACTAGCTCTGGAGAATTTTATCAGGGATTGCAGCTTCTTATTGAGGCTGACCAGGGAGCTCCTCCACTCATGGTATTTTACTCTCTTTTGCAACAGTTTCTTTCTTCTGTTGTACAGTTTGTTTATGGCAGAGGACCACCAGATTGGCTTCCTTTTTTTGGAGGATAGCATCTTGGTTCTGTTTGGGATAGCACGATCCATGCACTCGTGTAAGTGCTTATAAAGTGCATTTGTGTAGGATTCACTACTCATAACTGTATTGTCTATCTGCATGGGTGTCATAAAGTTCACCACATCTATCTTAAGAAACATGAAGTTGGCTTTGGAGAAATTTTTTACCGTGGTTTTATGGTTTATATATATATATATATATATATATATATATATATATATATATATATATATATATATATGTATATATATTTTATACATATACATGCACACAAAGAAATATGTATATATATATATATATATATATATATATATATATATATATATAGATATAGATATATATATAGATATAGATATATATATATATATATATATATATATATATATATATATATAGCGCACACACACACACACACACACACACACACACACACACACACACACACACACACACACACACACACACACACACACACACACACACACACACACACACAGCATTCCTTGGCCTTTTATAATGTGAACTGAAGTGATTTAACAAAACTGCCAGAGGGCACCTATACTAAAAACTGAGCGAATGATGGCAACTATATCACCCATTAACAAGACAGTGCTACTCTAAAGCAATGCTGTTGCCACTGGAAGAAGACAAAAGTGCTGAATATATTCATCCAGGACATGTAAGCAGAAGATTCAGTGAACAAAATCTGACTTTGTTGCACCTGTGAACAAAGATTAAGCAGTGATGAAACTCAGACGAAGACGATATTGCTGCTGTGTACCTGCCCTAGTATACAGAGCTGCATAAACAGTAATTAACATAGTCTAGAACTGTGGTCCCATGTTGCATAATCTGCAACACAAGTTACTCACCAGTGCTCCCAGACAGTATGCATGTACACAAATGAGGGGCATGCAATGATTTGCATAACTATTATGCCTCACTATCTACATTTGAGCCTATGGAAACAGAATAACATGTGTATTAGTAGTAATAGGATTATGAAAAGCTGTAAACAGCCTGAATTTTTTGTAACCATGAAGTAAAAATGCAAAATCTGAAAAGGTGTGCAAAACCAGCATTTTTTCAGTAGTAATGGAGCAAATAGGCAAAATGTAACACAGTGTACAGAACAAGTATTATTTTTGTCTGCAGAAATGCCTTTACTTTGAAAAGTAAATTGTTTCTCTCCCTCTACCACACACACACACACACACACACACACACACACACACACACACACACACACACACACACACACACACACACACACACACTTACATAGGCAGGGCTCTAAGCTTAGACTGAGTTCTGCCAAAAGCTATGTTGCCTTATTTGAGGTTACAGTTTTAAAATTACCTAAGCAACTTTACTTTGGTGAAATGTATTTTGAATTGCCCAAAAGGAAGTAAAGGGTCATGACTGTTTTAACTCATGCAAAAGCAGGGGGTTTGACTAAAGGGAACAGATTAATTGGATATTTCCCATTACTGACTTACTTCATGACATCACTCTGGGGTTTGTTTCTTCAAGTAGAAGGACCATTTATTTTGAGAACAAACTCACCGATTGATCCAGTGAATCTGTGTTTTCACTTTGAAGTGTGGAAAAGAGCCTCACATGGACTGCAGATAAGAACAGAGACAGTCTGGTGCCTTGAGTCAGTGAGTTCTTACTTATAAGTTTTGCTGGTTAGTTTTCTGCAATTACTAAACAGTCTGTCAAAGTTAGCATTAAACTATATATAGTTATAAATAGTTAAAAGTACTGATGATCAGCAAGAAAGTGAATGTTTTCTTATGCAATCTCTCTGTTCAACAGTTTTTTTTTTATTTTGCCAGCACCATAGTGTAGTGGGACAGAGCTCTGATGATGGCCTAGATGACCAGAATTCAATTAGCAGTTTGGACACCAGTTGTAGCTGACTGGGAGGAAAAGGAATGATAAGGAATTGCCTGCTCATCTCATGATGGACTGGTTGCTCACCTATTCTGGTGGTGTGTGGGGGGGTGGGATTCTGCAGGATGTGAGGCCATCTCACAAACCAATGTGACGAACAATACTAGGGTAATGAAGAAGAAGCCATTGCTGAAGTAGGTTTGTGGCAAGAGGGACATGGTGCAAGAGAGGTAGGGGCATCTCATCATGGATGCACTGATACCAACATCTGTTGCGTGCCCTTCACATCAGTGGGAGGTTGGACTTAAAGGAAAAAACATCTGGTTGCGGTATGATGGCCCTAGTTTCTCCATTTTTTTTTCCTGAAAGCCAACAAGTCCTCCTGTTCAAAGGAAAGAGAACCACCTGACAAAAGGACACATCCTTGGATTCCCAGCGTTTGTCAGTCTTGGGAAGAGAAGGAAGAAGGAGCAATGAGGGAAGCCAAGGACCAGAAGTCAGCAGTATCTAGCAGAAAAAAAGTATTTATTTCTCTTTTTTTTCTGTTCCAGAATATACTTATTAGAATGTTTAATTTTTTATTTACTATTAAATTTCAAAACCTTGTGGCTGGCTGCCTGTTCATTTATAAAAGGGAATTACAAAAAAATTTGAGTTACACGGTTGGCATCTGCCTTATGAAGAAAGAGACTATTTATCTATGGCTACCATAAACTAATATCATGGTTGCTTTCATTTACAATTATAGAGAAACTGTATTCTTCTTGGCACTTGAAATGGTATTAGCCCTTCTTTGAAAATACTGGTTGTATGTCAATTTAAATTAGTTTTAACCAAGACACAGTTACTCTTGGTGAGACTGCACTAGTAAATTCTTGAAAAGTCAGTGTTTGTAACTCTGCTCTACAGCTGTACAGTATGAAGCATACTTGAGTGTGGGTGGTGTTGACTATAACCGAAGGCAGCAGTGATCATGTATCATATGCTCTTATGGTTGAACATATGACATATGTTCCATGTCAGGATAAGAGTTTGTGGGGTTGTTCTTAACAAGGACTTTACATAATATCATATATGTCATAGTAATTCTTGAAGATCACCAGTTATACAGCTAGGATTGGTATTAATGTCTTTATCACCCATGAACTTGACTCTAAGCATTATCAAATCATACATAAAAGTTGCTCTGGTTCCAGGAAAAGCAAGAGGTGTGAGCATCAATATCAGTTTTCTGTTAATAAAAACTTCTAGTAATTTATTTTAATAACACTTGTGTATACAAAATCCCATCCCAGTGCTTAGAAGGTACCCCTTTTTGGTCAGGTAGCATCATTCTTTGCTCAGTGAGAGAAGAACAGTGACCTGGAAACATATTTTAAGGGCATTTTCCATGCAAAGCATTTCATTAGAATGTTAATTGCTTATCAGTCATTTACATACTAAGGCAATCATTAATTTATGGTGAATACTTAGATTGGGCATCCCTCTTGGAGCATGAATATAGTCAGATATCTTTAGCTGGAAACAGATCTCTTCATATTTTCTGTTGCTTCCTTCAAAGTTTGGATAATGTTGGCCACCTTTGGACGCATTCATCTTTATCTGTACAGCATCTCTTCACTTGAAGTAAGAATATAGTTGGTCAGCCATGTGCATTTGATGATTCTTATACTCTACAATTGGTTCAGCTGTCTCACATTTGATACAATTCTTGATAGATATGTTCTACTGAACATGGTCGCACCTCTCATTCTCTATGAACTTTGTAGGTTGATAATGCATATGCCCTGGTGTGCTGGCTCCATTGTCCATTGGGAGGAAGACCTGAATATGCCAAAGATTAGTTGGGGTCTATTAGTGACCTGGAAATTAACTGGCTAGGGAGTCTGGAAATGATTGGCCAAAGGGTGGGAGGATGGCATAATGGTTAAGGTATTTACCTTGGAAACACAAGGTGCAGGGTTTGATTCTCACATAGAGTAATTGGCTAGGCTTAAAATAGTCCACAAGGGCAGTTAGCCTAGTACTAATCTATGAACCTATGAACAGCTGCTTACCCATACAGGAAGTAGGGAAGGAAGCCCAATCCACTGTACTGCTGACCCAGTGGAGGCTTTGAAACAAGTTGCCAATACTGAGGACCATGGGTATGCGCAGCCTACTAATTATAGGTACTGTGGCTGGGATCTGCATGTTGATCACATAATAAGTACTTTGGGGTGCAACTGTCAATCTGACATAAAGACAGAAGATGTAGAGTTAAGCAGAAACCTTGATGGCTGCTTGAATGATGTTGCTCATGTCTGCCTCTTATCAAAAGAAGTATAGATGAATCAGTTAAGTCATGGCATGACTGAGAGTTGGCAGGTTGGGAAAAAAAGAATATATAAAAAATACAAACATCTTCAAGAAAGGGTGAGGTAGATTGCTATAAGGGTTGACATGATGGCAGTAACCATTTCTGTGAGGTTTTTATTTTTATCAGGTGAGTCCTCATACTTCATATGCCTGGCTGTTACTTGTTGGTCATCTTATTTTGGTACCCTCAGTCATACCTTGTTGTAAGTCGGGAATGTGGTTGTTTTCTTGCATTGCAGTTCACGAGAAAGGTGAGAGTACAGACTACAGCATCAGATGAAGGAACTGTGGAGAAATCCTATCTGCAGCTGGAGCCAGTGTCTCTGGAGCGTTTCTCCCCAGGCTTCTGCAGAAAATTGGCTTTGTTTTAAAGTCGGACTTTTCTGGTAAACAAAATTTAAATAAATAAATATTATTTCCATCTGATATCGTTATTAATCATAAGTTTGTTTGTCATCCAAGCTGAACAATTATGTTTCGTTGCACAACTTATTAGTGGATCTATAATGTTGTAGTTCTTCACTTTTGAATTAAAAATGATTAGATATATTCTAGTCAAAGCTCAGAATTAGCTGTTTAAACAGGTTATGTCTGAGGCATTTAAAGATTTGACCTTTTTAAAGATTTGACCTTTGGTTACTTGATAGTTTTCCCAGATTGCAAACAAAAGTGTGTGTATGATCATAGAAGAATACCAGAAGAGCTCTTACAAATTTTAATTATCTAGGGAACTATGCACTTTTTATAACTAGGTGTCTTACCCTTATTTCAACCTTTAGTGTCATGACCCTTATTTATTTATGATACTACTCCACTTTTCTCATGTTAACACTCTTGTACTCCAATCACTGTATAAGCTATTATATATATTCTAGGGTTACTCTCAAGTGATTGACTGTAAAGTGGTTGAATCACTTGTGACCATAAACAAAGTGGTTTAGCACATCCAATTGAAAATACTATATCAGATGTGCCCCATTTCCAAGCCCATCTTAAATGCTGTTACTGAGTTGTGGGAAGCTTGTTGGATGTGGAGTTGTGGAGTCAAGCCCATCTAGAAGTTTTTGATGGATAGTTGACTGCTTTACTTGCAATCGGTTGTTTATTCAATTCTATGACATACAGTCATATTCTCTTTTACAACAGTGGTGGGGCTTTCCTTTTCATGGAATATATTATGGAACCTTACCCAAACCTAGGCAGCATTGCATAAAGTTCGACAGGTTATAATAAAAAAGAACAACTGTGGGACAACACTGTAGTCTAATTGATAAAGGGTGTCTCATTTCCAGATAGCTATAGCTAAAATTAAGCACTACAGTATGGTTCCTGCTTATGTACCATTGCTCCATTTAAACCAGTGGATATTTTTCTACCCCACTCTTCTAGTGAAATAAAGGGCAACACTTGGTATATTTGCTCTTTGCTGTCCTTGAATAAATACGTCCCTTTACTCATCTGCCTAGTTTGCCATCTTTCTCTAAATAAAAAGCACTCAACATAGCACATCTTAGAATAACCCTACACCTTTATTTAAAATGTATTAAATGAGGTAGAAAGCTGATCCACATGGATCCATTTCCTGCCCTGCCCAGATGTAAAATCCAACATGCAAGTATAACTCTAGGTTCCAGTTTTAAAATGTTTTTATCAGCCAAACATGTCTTTTGTTTGAAAGCATAACTGCACCGCACTATGAATCATTAAGGGTACCAAATAAGGTGCATATGTGTGTGTGTGTGTGTGTGTGTGTGTGTGTGTGTGTATGTCTGTGTTTGTCTGTTTGTGTGTGTGTGTGCGTGTATCTGTGTGTATGTGCGTGCGTGTGTATATGTGTGTACGTCTATATGTATGTCCATGTGTGTGTGTGTGTGTGTGTGTGTGTGTGTGTGTGTGTGTGTGTGTGTGTGTGTGTGTGTGTGTGTGTGTGTGTGTGTGTCTGTGTTTGTGTGTGTGTGTGTGTGTGTGTGTATGTGTGTGTATCTGTGTGTATGTGCGTGTGTGTGTATGTGTGTATGCTTCTATATGTGTGTGAGTGTGTGTGTGTGTGTGTGTGTGTGTGTGTGTGTGTGTGTGTGTGTGTGTGTGTGTGTATGTGTGTATGTGTGTCTGTGTTTGTCTGTGTGTTTGTGTGTGTATCTGTGTCTATGTGCGTGTGTGTGTATGTATGTGTGCATGCGTCTATATGTATGTGCATGTGCATGTGTGTATGTATGTGTGTGTGTGTGTGTGTGTGTGTGTGTGTGTGTGCGTGTGTGTTTGCACGTGTGTGTGCGAGTGTGTGTGTATGTCAGTGTTTGTCTGTCTGTGTGTGTGTGTGTGTGTGTGTGTATGCATCTGTATGTATGTGCGTGTGTGTGTATGTGTGCGTGCGTGTATATGTATGTGAATGAGTGTGTGTGTGTGTATGTGTGTGTGTGTGTGTGTGTGTGTGTGCGTATGTGCGCGCGTGTGTGTGTGTGTGTGTATGTGTGTGTGTGTGCGTGTGTGTATGTGCACGTGTGTGCAAATGTGTGCATGTTCATAGGTTCATAGGCTAGTACTAGGCTAACTGCTCTTGCGAGCCATTTTAAGCCTAGCCAGTTATCCCCTGTGAGATTCAAACCCTGTACCTTGTGTTTGTAAGGCAAACACCTTAACCATTAGGCCACCCTCCCAACCCCTGTACACACACGCACCCCATGTGTGTGCGTGTGTGTACCTTCAGAATTATAATAACTGACAAGAACAAGAGAACAATGATGAATCAGAATCAGCAACACCAGAAATGCAAAATAAAACACATTTTTTAAAATTAAGCTTTAAGCTTACTAATATCTTTTTAGGTGGTATATGTTTTCAGGTCCTGTCCAAACGATGTTTTCTCACACATCTTGAGTGCAGTGGCTTTCAAATTTTGCAAAACTATGTTTTTGTAGGAATCTATAAAAAGTTTTTCTGCCAGATATGTGAGGTGAGATAATGATATAGCTGGGCTAACTGCACGCTGCTGTCTTTGAAAAGGAAGAACAGGGGCCTCTAGTTTCTTGCATCCACAGCTGCTATATATATGTATATAGCATGTCTGTGGGGCAAGACCATGCTATTAAGAAAATGACAGACCATAGTTCGAAACCACCAGGGCACACAAGTCATTGTCCAAAAGAATTAAATCCAATGAGTTGAAAATGTATGTAGCGTAGAATGTAGTAATCTGACAAAAACAATATGGGAAAGATCAATGAAACCACACAGAGCTCTTGTTTATGAAAAGCCTTGTAGAAAGTTGTACATTTTTGTAACAGTATTAAAATGCAGATTCAAGGTCTTAACACACAAATTTAACTTTACGATAAATGAAATGTCAGGACAACACCCTATAACTTTATTTATGAAACAGATGTAGAATGAATGGAGAAGAAAAGTGAACATATTAAATAGAATACATAAATTTAGATAGAATAAAGACATATTCTCTGACACATATCGTAACCTACCTGATATTTACTTCATGTAGCATTGCTACAGAAACACACCTAGTTTAAATTTATTATACGCAAGAGGTTGAAATTCTTTGGCATCTTTACAATAATTGTGATGTGGGTTTATATTTTCTGGCAATTCAGTAAAATGATGTAGTATCTATCTTCTTATTATAAAAAAAATCAATCTAAACAAAACAGTATGCAGAATTTAGTATACAACAATAATCAGTCCCATGCTGATCTAAATTTCTGAGTTGTCACAGTAAAATTTCAAAAGAAAAAACTCTGTGCATTACATATTAACTTTCAGGCCACGCTGAAACAACTCAGTGCTTCTGATACCTTTGTTTTGGGAGGTGGACAGGCTTGTTTGTGAAACGCTAGTGACTGGCACTCGTGCTACAAACTCACTTGTTTATTACTACCTGGCTTTTCAGTGGAAGGTCGACTTGCCACTCTACCAGAGATTTCCCATTTCCCAATGATGGTATGACAATGGAGTTGATATATGTAAGTATCAGGGGTTTGGGGGCAGGGTGGTTTGTCCTCCCTTCTCCTCAAAATTACTTTGTTTCCTCTGTTTTTTTTGTTTTGGGATGCAGTTCATATTCTCAGGGTTTCATTCCTTTCTGATTATTTTGAGTCGATCACAAATGAGTCAACATTTTGTCAGGGCGCCTTTTTTATGAATAGCTGTTTAAAAAACTATGGATGAGCAATTTATGTGGAGAAACAAAGCCGAGCAACATGACACTAATGTAGAGTTTGGGTTACAAAATGGCGTTATTTAAAAATATTGGAGGTTTCATTTTTCAGTAATGTCGTTTTAAAATGGAATTACACTATGACAAAGTTGCACACTAACTAATAGTGGTGTGCTGCAGTTTATAACTCAAGTTGTTGACTTGCACCCCTAAGGTATATTGTTATACTTTAATAAACAGTGGGATATTCCACAAAAAGTGATTGTAAAGTATGAAAACAGCAAAATTATTTATTTTTAAATTTAGATTCTATTTTAAATTCCATAGCTTCAGTTTTCATGTATTTAAATATATTAAACACATATTTTTATGTAAAAGTTATATTTTTTGCTTAAATACAGTAAATTTATATTTTTTGCATGTGAAATTTGTTTATACACTACATGAGCTATGGCCCTGTCCTCCAATTTAGGATTATAAATTAGTGTCTACCTTTCCCTGACAAAATGTATCTGTTTTGCAAGTGCTATCCTCATTTTATCTACTAAAATGCTATCACATATATCAAAAGTCAACTATAAATCTCAGATCTGGCAGGAAATGACTGTCATACAAACGTGCACACTCATACGTTATAAGTCCTATTAACAGCCACTGGCTTTTAGACTTCTTCTGTAGGCAAAATGTGTTTTCCTGTTGGAACTACAATATGAAAAACAAATCATAACAAAATATGTTTGAAAGGAAGGACAATTGCTTCAAGGGATTCTTATGATGAATGAGATAAGCCATATGTAGATATTCAGTCTTCATGCTAGATCTGTAGCTTAGTCAGATGCTGATAGGGGTACAAGGTTGCCTTCAATGTTGTGACCATGTATAGGAGTTTGTAGGAAGTTTATTTGTAAAAGAAACAGTAGCATGCACCATTCCTTCTGTTCTTTTTGGTGTTACCACCAAGGAAGCTATCACAGACAAACATCCTTGTTTAGAGTTTAAGCATAATGGTATCCATCACGTATCTGAATGTAAAAAAAATATGCACATATTCTTTTATTAAAAAATAATAAAGGGTAAATTTGCACTTTTACATTAAATACCATATCACTGTCACAGAACCACAAACACACACTGGTTCAAGGCAGACCATAAAATTGAAGCAGGCTTAATTTTTGGCAGTACCAAAGGAAACGGTGTGGTAGCCTCATCTATATTTATGATGGGTACCCTCACACAACTTTACTATGTTCTTCATAAGGAACAATGCTATGGGATGTTCACAAAATGAAATGGAAATTACAAAGCACTACAGAGTCCTTGGCACCTGATACAGATGCATTATTAAATCCTGCCCTGGGATCTGAATATTTGATGGAAAGCTGTCTGTGCTCCTCTAAACCTCCCTACACAGCTAAACTGAAGTGTTTTGCCTGGAAAACCATTTTTCTGGTAGTTATTACATCAAGCAGAAAAATCTTTGGAATGTGGACTCCGTGATTATCTACCAGGAGGGCTATATAACCTTGAAGACGCAACATTTCTTCATGCCTAAACTGGTATTTGAACCACCTCTATATCAATCCATGTTTTTGCTAGTTTTCTTTTCAAAGTCTAAGAATAAGAGGGAGACAGTCTTACAAAACAATATGCTTACAGACAGTTGAGTTATTTCTGCATATTTTTGTTGCATTTTAGGGTCTGGATTGGGGTCTGGAAGAAAATATTTTTAAGCATTAAGATTTATAATAGCACATTTTTAACATATCCCCGGTCACAGAATTAGCATTATTTTTATGCACTTTCTAAATTATGCTTTCCCATTTCAACTGGCAAAATTAATTTCTGGAACAGTTTTCAATATTTTGACCACATCAATCCAAAGAATGTTGTCATATGATGACTAGATTGATAAATTTACTGTCAGTTTCATGAAATGCCATTGCTGTTTCAAGTGACTTACTTATTGTGCATTTAAATTATTAAAAATATTCTTAATAATCCATCTAAAAGTCCAGTAACTTTAGTTCCTTACTTCATGACCGGGCAATTTTCTAGATTAAATTAAAATCCAAATCAGTTTTGCCACTTGAAGCTAAGAATGTCTTTGTTAAAGTATATGGTAGATAACAGTTAAAACTGAAAGTGTAAACTCTGAAGTACAAAAAAAAAAAATAAGATCAACAAATCTTGGCAGCAGTACTGTAGCAAATAAAAACCATTCAAAATACTCAAAAATGATAATTCAGTTTTATAATACATGTTAATACACATTAGCTTTACGTAACATCAGCTTCAAAGAAAAAGAAGACCATAATCCTCT